>NC_056729.1:1657752281-1657977281 GCF_019279795.1 Protopterus annectens
CTACACCCTATCCAGTTACGGTGACCACAGTACTAGTCATAGCAGTCATTGCTTTGCACCTTAATGTTGTGTGTGTGCAAACATATGCTCCTATACACAATATGCATAACGTGTTGTGTGTGTGCTTACATATGCCAGTATACACAATATGCACAGCAGTCACCATCCAAACACAGTGTCACATATATGTCCTGGAATGCTAGTGGGTGTATAGGTCACTTGACACACATTGGGTATGTGTGGTGTTTATTGTTGCAGTCGTGTAGCATGCCATGGCATGTCTGGCACCGACATATCTGCAATATGTCCCACACTCACCATAACCACTGTACACTGGCCATGTCGAGCATTGGGATACCTTCACATCAACATGCACCTCTCATCCCATGTGTGTACATAGCATGCATGTGCTACACCCATGCCCACTATTATCTGCTATGGACACAGACACTGTACTCAGACATGGATATCTATGTGTCACACAGATAACACATGCAGCCATGGCATGTATACTTGTGAGTGATGGTGCACAGGGAATTGCAGAGCTGATAATACCTGCACAGCAATGTTGTGTCCATGTACACATTGTGTTCCAGGGTGTAACCAATCACTGAACAACTACACAGTTGCATCAAAGCCAGTATAGTGCCATTAAATTGGGGTGTGTACACTTGCACTGTATGGTCTTGTGCAACACATATTCTGCATGCTGACACGTGTGTGGTGACTGTTTACCTTGTGATACTGACACCCACCTTCACCCACTATAGAGTATGTGTTGGATTGCTGGTGTGTGTGTGTATGTGCTGTAGTGAGGAGTGTATTAGTGTTCATGTGTGCATGTGTTCATGTGTGCATGTGTGCATGTGTGCATATGTGCATGTGTTCATGTGTTCATGTGTTCATGTGTTCATGTGTGCATGTGTGCATGTCTGCATGTCTGCATGTGTGCATGTGTGCATGTGTTCATCTGTGCATGTGTTCATGTGTTCATGTGTGCATGTGTGCATGTGTGCATGTGTTCATGTGTGCATGTGTGCATGTGTTAATGTGTTCATGTGTGCATGTGCAGACCGTAAAGTGTGTTTCCTGTCTTCCTCTCACAGGTGCTGAGTTAGGGGTGGCTGAATGCAGCAGGGAACCTGAAGCCACTGCCACGGATAGTGCTGCTGATGAGACATGTATTTTGGCACAGGAAGGCTTGACAGGGTCTGTCGTTGGTCCACCAATCAACAGTACACAGCGTTCAACCCCATCTATGTGCACACTCATACTGTCAATACATCCCTCACCACCAATGGCCATAGGCGAGGGACAGTATACAGTTGGCATTGACCAGGAGAGTGTGGTACCCATGGTACTTGCTTCCCCTCACAGCAGCCATAGCCGTATACCTGGAACAGTACCACATAGGCAGAGGTCCAGGGGTTCTCTGGGGAGCACCGCTGGTCGTATTGCCCCTGGCAGGCATGCCCTCACAGGTCTTACGATGACCAGTATGTTCCGGGCTGTAATGCAGGCTCAGGCACGTATGGAATGGTACACCAGGCAGGAACTTAGGGCGCAGAGGGCACATTACACCGCTATCAATGACAGCATCAGTGACCTTGCCGGTGCCATCCGGACTTACACCGAGGTCATTGATAGATGTTGGGGGGAGACATTAGATGCCCTCCACAATATGTGTTCCATGAGCCAGGACTGTGCGAGATGGTTGTGACGTCGATGCGGACACATGCCAGCAACAGCAACAGCTGGCAATGGTCATGGACGGCCCCCGGTTCACAGCCGATCTCGTAGTGGCAGTACCAGCCCCAGCAATACTGGTGCTGGCCTGTCCATTGACCGTCCCAGTAGACCACGTGCACGTGGCTCTGGCCAGTCCCAGCAGGGACATGGGTCCAGTCATCCCACCTATGCCTCTGAGGACAGTACCCAGTCAGGGTTGGTACCCAATACTGTCCGTAGCACCCCTGCCAGGCATAGGTACTGTGTCCATGGCCGGAGACAGTGATCTGTACAGCCTAGCAGGTACTGTCTGTGGCTGTCCCACAAACTACTGTATATGGCAGCCACATGGTGGAGCTGTGTGCATGCAGACACACACACATTAACCAAACAACTAGGGCTCACACATACACACACACATTACATCAACATTGGCCCATGCTGTACTGTTGTCCCTCACACACACACACACACACACACACACACACACACACACACACACACACACACACACACACACACACACACACACACACACACACACACACACACACAGATATGTCGATTGGATGGGTCAATGTCAGGCTCTGGCAAGCAACAAAATGCCCTGTGCATATGATACCTGTGTCACCTCCTGTCATCTGTAACATTGATGGAGGAACAGGCTAACATGGTGCTGATGCACAGGGTGTCACTATAGCAGTGTAGCAATATTAGCAAGTTGTCAACAGGAAAGTGTAATGACATCCTTGTAGGTATATCTCTGCAGACATTATGCATCACAGCTCTGATTGTCAATGTAGCATTGTCTACACCACTGTTAGGTCTGAGTATGTATTATCCACCCATGTGCCACTTGGCTGAAGTGTAATGTGTTGCCAGCATATGTTAGTGAGTGGACAGTATGTGTGTGATGTGTGCAGTACAGATTAGCAAGTGTACATCTGTGAACATGGTGGGTGTGCACTGTCTGCATGTACGTGCATAGTGGACACATGGAATGTGTGGCATACCCTGTTGTACACATTGTTAACATCTGATAGTATCTTCCAATGGCCAGTATGCATTCTACTACAGTTATGTACTAACATGGGTAGACATGTATGTATGACATGGGTTGACACTATGCTGTGGGTGATACTGTTAGTAGCTGTCAATGATTTGTTGTCTGGTAGTATATGCAACCTCAACAGCATGACTATAAGCAAGCATTGGATGATGTCCTGACAAATGACACACAGTCGTAGAGAACTCAGTAACAGTTGAATCCTTCCGGTGCTACACTATAACACTAACCAGTGGTAATGACTGCCACCCATTCCTGTGACCACACCTGTTTGGCATATAGGCCCCTTAGGTACATGCAAACACACTAGGGATGTGTCCATCCAACTCTGTAAATGCATGCATTGGCCTACAATCCATTCCCTGGATGGGACGCATATCCTACACAAGGGTATCATACAGACAGATACCCGTCATCTGATATATGCTGTATAGCAGTAAGCCAACTATGGCATCGTCAACCACATGTACCAAACTTACTATCCCGTCAGTACCACATAGGTGGTAGGCTCTACATGTATGTTGGGTACCAATGTGAACATACAGCCTCATGTTATGTCATGTGTCCCTTGGTATCCACATATCCATAGGTATTGTGGAGTCGCAAGGTGTATCACATGAGACATTAGAGGCCTGGATGCATATCCACAAGGCAGTTGTACACCTATAATGACTGTCCATTATTGGCAGTCGTTGTTGTGTATGAACATGTCTGACATATACCCCAGGCATATACCCTCACTCACGCTACTCTTAAGTAACTGTTATGGGTGTGTGTGGCACAGACGACCTTGGCCACGGATCACAACAGTGGACGGCCCTGTCACATACATACATATGTGACCTACAATCTGAGAAGCAGCGGCACAACCTGTCAATGGCAACAAATGTATTCATGTAGTATGCAGGCTTCACACCTATGTACTGATTGAGGGGACATGTACACATATATTTTGCCACGCATATACCTGATGTGTGTAAAACTCACACCGCATTGACCAACACTGACACACACACAGTCAGTGTTTGCAGGATTCAAACCCCTACCTAACTATGCTATGATACTAGAGAGAGAGAGACGCATTAGCGCTGCACACTATTTGCTTTACTGAGTGGTTTCCCTTCTCCTGCTGTATTTCTAGGATGGTGACATCGTCAGTCTTTCCAAAGAGGAATGTACATCTTTTAGTGTGTTTTCCCAGTCTCCAAAAAGGGCACTCTTGTCAAAGACAGTTGTACACATACACCCCCCCACAGTCAGCATTTGCAGGATTCAAACCCCTATCTAACTATGCTATGATACTAGAAAGCAATGCATTAGCACAGCATGCTATTTGCTTTACCGGGTGGTTTTCCTTCTCCTGTTGTATTTCTAGGATGGTGACATCATCAGTCTTTCCAAAGAGGAATGTACATCGTCTAGTGTGTTTTCCCAGTCTCCAAAAAGGGCACTCTTGTCAAAGACAATTGCACACATACAACCCCCACACACACTCAGCGTTTTCAGGATTCAAACCCCTACCTAATTATGTTATGATACTAAAGAGAGACGCATTAGCACGGCGCACTATTTGCTTTACCGGGTGGTTTCTCTTCTCCTGCTGTATTTCTAGGATGGTGACATCATCAGTCTTTCCAAAGGGGAATGTACATCATCTAGTGTGTTTTCCCAGTCTCCAAAAAGGGCAATCCTGCCAAAGACAATTGCACATATACACCCCCCCCACACAGTCAGCGCTTGCAGGATTCAAACCCCTACCTAACTATGCTATGATACTAGAGAGAGAGAGACGCTTTAGCGTGGTGCGCTATTTGCTTTACTGTGTGGTCCCCCTTCTCCTGCTGTATTTCTAGGATGGTGACATCATCAGTCTTTCCAAAGGGGAATATACATCGTCTAGTGTGTTTTCCCAGTCTCCAAAAAGGGCACTCCTTTCCAAGACAATTTCACACATACACCCCCCCCACACACACACACACAGTCAGCGTTTGCAGGATTCAAACCCCTATCTAACTATGTTATGATACTGGAGAGAGACGCATTAGCATGGCACACTATTGGCTTTGCTGGGTGGTTTCTCTTCTCCTGCTGTATTTCTAGGATGGTAACATCATCAGACTGGACATGGTAATGTGTGTACACTTTGTTTTATGCCATTCCAGGAATGGTCCATGTGGGTCATCAGGTGTCAACAGCTTGAACAGGAACTCTTAATCCTTACCTTCTGTGCTCTATCTGTGGACACATTGACATTCCTTCATATGTCAACACATATTTATGCACAGCTTGTTGGTTTTGTGGGTACTACATGTGTCTGGGATGTTGATAAAGGGCTATTCAAAGTTTATGTGAGACATGTGTAGCTGTGTTCAGTGATGTATGTCCTGGGTGTCTGCCTTGCAAACAGTCTAGCATGTTTGGGAACCATGATCCGCACATGAACATACCACAGTTAGTAAGGCTGTGTGTATGTCAGCTTCCAGTAGCTCGTATGACTTCAACCATGATGGGCGCCATGGACTTGCAGATCGGACTTCATAGGCGTACTGGACTATACTTCCCATGGTGTGTTGTGCACCAACACTTGTGTGGAGTGCCATATGTTGCTGTAGCACATTCAACGGTTCCACATCCTGTGTAGGGGGGGAGGCTCAGCTGACTGTTCAGGTGCAGGATCTGTTTCTTCTGTAGTTTATGCATGGCACATATTGGGAATCCATGTAGTCCACTTGATGCCATGCTTTTGGCATTGGGGGTAGCTGATCATCCATTCTACATGTGATATCTCCTGGTATGATGATATGGACTATCTTTAGTGGGAGGTGGGTATGTATATATGGGCCTGTCTGTCAGGATGTCAGCATTGTCAGTCAGGTACAGTTGGCCCTGCCTCATGACATATATGTGTGTACATTGCTATATATGACATAGCTGTCGGAGGTGTCATGATTCAGTCTGGACTCCTTCTCAGCTACTCTTTACAGAACACCAACGAACCTGTGCACTAATCCCTGTTATACTCTTTTACACACATAACACCGTACTGATCCTTTGTGATGTGGCTACAGAGTATGTCATCATGATAGCCCGGCATGTCCAGGGGTCGGCTTTGTGTGTACTCTCCAGTCCAGCTGGTGAATATTGTGATGTAGACACAATCTCACATCTGCCTCATGTACACAGACAACACTCTCCTCCTCCCGACAAACTCAGATATATGTGTGAGATGCACCTATGGAGACATACAGTGTGCTGAACTCTCTCGACCCATGACTGGCACAGTCTTTCAGGTGGTGAAGGTAACCACACACACCACATATCAGTCTCACATATCCTCTGTCGACAGCACTCAAACCACATTATCACACATACACATACTCGGATGCTGTAAATGAACTCTGCCTAAGCAGCAGAGACCTCCACAGCAGGAACACACACAACTGCTACCCCACTACAATACCCACATCTCACATAGTTCACAATGTCAGTGTGCCACACAGTCACTGCCCTTTGGGCTACACAACACACCTAATACACTTGTGATAGGCGACACTTATTGTCAGACACACTGACGTACCACTCACAAGCCCATACAAGGGAATAGTCCCTTTGTGCTGTCTGTCAGGTTCCAGGTTCTGCCACATAACACATGCAGTCAGGTCACTCCAAAGCAAGTACAGGACTGGCACCATCATTGTCCATGCTGGTGCGTAAAACCTCAGACATTACTCCCTGGACCACATGACATGGTACATGGAGGTACACTGTGATCATGTAGCCCAGGCCAGTATGACCTAACCTTATCTAGCAACTTACACCCACCAAGTATGATGTCACAGTATACAGACAAACATATCACATTTAACAGTTGGCTAACTGATTGGTGTCATTCATAGGGGATACAGTGTCTGTCAGCCTGTGGTGGCATGCTCAACATGCCATGTAGCCTCACTATGGACAGCTTGCACTTGTCACCCTTGGACCTTCAAATGCTGTCTACGGCTCTTGCTACCACCATAGTGCATTTGTTGATCAGGGCTCAAAAGACAAACCCACCTCCATAGACATTACAGGTTAAATGACACTAAGGGTAATTCTGCTCAACACCAGATGTGTTACCCTCATATTGCGGCCACTCAGGACTCTCCTCAGTATGGAGGATAGCGATATCTGTGCACTAATAGATGCCTAGTTCAGGCTCACATATGCACACCAGCACTACCAGGTTATGTTTCATACCATGCTTTCTGACCACAGGACTTGGAACGGACAACACAACTAGGGGGTGTATCCATATACATCACAGATACACACACCTCCGGGTTAGTAGCACTGCACTAAGCATCACAGACCATACATATACAACTACCATTGTGCAAAACTGCCTTTCAGTTTGTTGCCTGCTACAGACCACCCTCCCATACTCAGGAACCACACTCGGCTTTCCTGGGAACAGTGGGGAATATGAAGGTCTCCACAAACACCATTATATTGGGTGACTTCAGATACACAAATATTGACTGGGGATACTACTCAAGCCCCAACACCCTCGCCCTACAGTCACTACAATTTGTAAAGTCATATGCTATGGCACAACAGGTCACCACAGCCACAAGGGGGAATACATATTGGACCTGATCATCACCAACATGGGGACTCTATGTTCCACACCAGCAATATACCCCTCATTGGTAAGGTCAGAACATATATATATCTCACTGGACATACATATACACTCCACACACCCATCCTGGGTAATCCTGGTGAACTTCTCATGAGCCAACGTCTCACTTCACAAAAGCAAGGTGGTATCCTTCAGAGACCCTGAGACAGTGGCAAATATGGCTCCGACTGCTGAATCCTTTACATACACATTCTATGGACACCTAGTGGACTGCATGGATTGTGCTATCCCAAATAACAACAGGACTCACTCCTCCAATGGCAGGAGACCTGTCTGGTAGACCCCAGCCATAAATAAGCTGTACAATGTCAGCAGGAAGCTACTACATGATAAAGCACAATCACAGACGGGGAAAGCATCTGTGATCTGTACTAGCAGACAGCTACGATCACTCATGTACTTATGTAAGGGCTGCTTCTCATGGAAAATTGCACCAGACACGTAGGACTATCACAAGGCCTTCTTCAGTTATGTCAGGAACCTGGGTGAACACTCACTGATATGCTGTGAGTTACTGCATACTGACTAAACTTACCCTGAACCCACTGGCATAGCCAACATCCTGGCAAACAGGTTCAGTGCGGATGTCCCCCCCCCATCCCCCCTAGGGAGCAACTATCCATCCCAACAGAGTGTAACCTCCCTGACATCACACAGTAAAAGGTGAGTGCTGCCCTCCCCAAAGCATACATTACAACATCAATGGGACCAGGTGGTGTCCCGGCCTGCATCTTACACAAGCTTCATGACAGACGTAACCCTCACATTACATCACTGTGCAATATCAGAGTTACTACAGGCTATGTACCCACAGAATGGTGTACAGTGACAGTGGTCCCACTTCACAGGGTTGGTGCCACAATGGACCACACACAATATTGCCCTATAAGTCTAATTAGCCTGTTCTGCAAAGCTATGGTGCATATTGTCATGGGACTCTTACACATAGACATCGGGAACCTACAGACACTATGTCCTACACATGTCAGCATTGTTGTGGGAAGATCTTGCCTCTTGAACATGTTTGTATTCTTTAGACAGTTAACAGGTCCATCGACATAGGGACAGTAGTACACGCAGCCTACCTGAACCTTGCAAAACCCTTCCACACAATTACCCACTGGGCCATTATGCATAGGCTCACCAGCATTGATATGGACACATATCTCACATGTTGGATTGCTACCTGGATCAGGGATAGCACACACATGGTCGGAATTGCAGGTGCCATGTCTGACTATACACCAGTTACACGTGCATCCCACATGGCTCGGTCCTGGGACCTCCCTTGTTCAGTATATATTTGTCTGACGTACAGGCTACCACAGGGGGAATATGGCTGACCTTGTTCGCACTTGACTGCAAACTGGGTGCCATGATCAACTCTCCAACTGCCACATGCATAATCCAACAGGGTCTCACAGAGATGGATGACTGGTGCCTGAGCCATGGCCTACAGCTAAATGCCATTAGTTGCATAGTCACCCCCTTTGGGAATAACAACATGCCCACACATTACCACATAGGTAGTACTCCATTACATATGGTAGGAGTTGTTAGGTGATTGAGGACATGACTTGTTTGTACTGTCGCTTTTGACATTCACGTTGCCAAAGTGGTTGGACAGACCTTCTGTATAAGCCACCTTATCCCATA
Organism: Protopterus annectens; assembly: GCF_019279795.1. Classification (NCBI taxonomy): domain Eukaryota; kingdom Metazoa; phylum Chordata; order Ceratodontiformes; family Protopteridae; genus Protopterus; species Protopterus annectens. The sequence continues at coordinate 1,657,761,416 of NC_056729.1, forward strand.
CGGTTTCACATCTAGATCGAGTGAGGTCATTGTGCCCCTATACTCATCACAACCATGCTTGGTTACAATGCCACCTTTGGGGTGTACCTTACCCAACACCTGCAGCAACTGTACTGACCACAGAGGTTCCTCACCAAGCAGATGTGGGGACTCACACGGATGACCTGCACAGTTCGGATGTGGTAACTCCAGCTCTACTCAGTCACTTACCACCTACTCGGATATGATGTGTGCCTGTTGTTTACAGTAATACCCAACCCAGAATTACTGGACATGCTCCACCTCAGGATATCCAACTCCCTTGTAGCTACACACTCCAGGGACATATACCTCAGCACAGATGTTAATAGGACATGCTGGAGGGACAGATTCTTATCCCAGGGTCTCCACTCACTCTGGATTGTGATCACAGTTACACATAGGCAGAGCCACCCACTGACCACCTACAGGGGACATCTTGACGGCTGTATGGGTGATCGTATATTTACCCCTGGGATATCTTCTGTGTCCCTGCTAGACAGAGGCACACTAGCCTAAACGTACATGGGCTATCTTGTGTGACCTACTATTCACTGGCACAGTGTAATAATCTGACAGGGTTGCAAAAGCCAAATACACTCTGGCTAGGCTGGTACATGCCCTAGAGCATATAGCCTAGTATCGACCTCTGAAGCTATGCTTATGTTCGGAATGCACAATATTTCTTGCTGATTCTGTTTGCAGGTCTTTATCGTCTTTGCTTTCCCAGCTTCTATGAACAACTTAGGTATCTGCAGAACATGTTTGATCATGACAGGGTTCCACTATATTATATATGTGTCTGTTGTCATGTAACTGTGTGCGCAGGGTGGATTGATGGATAGTGAGCGGTTCCTGGGTTAACACATGCAACTGCCAGATATGTGTAGCCCACTGCTGTACTCAGACATGGCCTAAGTGTGTGAGCATGCCCAGTTCAGGCTTTCCATGTTTTGTTGCCTGACATATGTCTCATTTATTTGTGTGTGAGCATGCCCAGTGTGACCTTTCAGTATGTTGCGATCTGAAGTACACTACATTTGTGGATGTGTGTGAACATGACCAATACTAACATTTATACTGTGTGTGTTGGAGGTCATGTTCTGTTCATACTGCAGGATTCACCTTTGTGTCATAACTCAACAGGGATTATACTGTGCCTGCAGGGTTTCCATGAGATACTTTGCATAGACTTATCAACATTCCTTCATACTGGCTGACCACTGCAATACTGTCATGGTTTAGTGGTTCAGTACTTCACCTATAGTGCACAGTATCCTGGATTCGAGGCCCATCACTGCTTTATATTTTCATACTGAGCAGACCAGACTGCTTAAGGGGCAGTTAAGCAAATATGAGCATGTTGGCTTTTGTTCAGTTATGCCCTACTTAGACCAGGCTTGTCTGACATTGCTGTATATTCACCAACTTTGCTGGACATTGGCCAATATTACTCAACATTGACCACAGTTGTACTAGTTGGTGTGTGATTCTGTTTGCATATACTACATGGTGGTAAATGCTGTTTAGCACTGCCTTAAATTGTTTAACACATAGCAATCATGCCTCAGGTGGTGCTGCAGGGCTGCCTATGTTGGATGCACATACTACACTCCCTGTACATGTTTGACAGCAGGTAGTGTCAACTTAGGCATCCCTTTTACTATATGTGCGAGTCAGAGAGAGGTATAATTTCCAGAGTTCCTACTGAGCCAGTGTATCTGCTATGCGTTGCCTCTTTGCCAAGGCCAAAGCATACTGGGCACGACTCCTTCTGCCTACTGGGGCAGGCTCAGGTTGTTCCTCCTCCGAGTCACGCTCTGCCTGTGATGACCTTTGCAATGGTGGGGAGCTGTTTGGCCCAGGCCTATGCTGGTCCTGCTGCAGCTGTTTTTGCAGGATCATATTATGTAGCATAGCACATACCACAACAATTTGGGTACATGTAATTGGTGAGTACTGCAAGGCTCCAGCAGATGTGTCCAGGCACCGGAACCGTGACTTGAGCAGCCCAAACACATGCTTGATTACATTTTGTGTTTGTGCGCGTGCCTCATTATGGCGTTCCTGTTCAGGTGTGTGTGCATTTCTGATGGGTGTCATCAGCCACGGCTCCAGTGTATAGCCAGCATCCCTCACTAGGTGACTATGTGGGATGTCCCCATTGGCAAATGTCTGGTACAGCTGCGTCAGATGCCAGATATGGGAATCATGGTAGCTTCCAGGGCAGCCAGCACACACATTCAGTATTATGCCCTGGGCATCACACACAACCTGGCAGTTGATGGAGGGGAAGCCCTTGTGTTTGTAGTAGACCCTACCCTGCTCACCAGCTGGTGCTTTGATGCGTATGTGCGTGCAGTCTATTGCACCCACTACCTCAGGGTATTCCGCTATTTGCTGGAAGAGACGCATATTGCTGGCCAATACCTCACGGGAATTGGGGAAATATACATGATCACCGACATGTGCTGACATGGCATCCAGGAACTGGTGCAGTACCCTGGATGCTGATGCCTTTGATATCCCCATCATATCACCAGTTGGTCTCTGGAAGGTACCTGTTGCTAATATTCTTAGGCCAACACATACCTTGGTTTCCACTGGGATGGGTTCCCCTCTGTTGGTTCTGTGTGTGAGGCGTGGCCTGCACAGCTCAACAATTTGCTGCAGGAGTTCTCTGTCCACTCTATAGCGCTCCACTATCTCCAGCTCATGTAGCCCCTGGTAGGTTACCCTGGGCCTGTACACTCTTCTCCGTCTCCTCACTGTGGGTTGTCCAGCAGCATTTGCATTGTCACCACCCTCAGCAAGTTGTATATGTCACCTTATAACAGCAATGGCAGCCCCTAACATTTCTTTGTCTCAGTAAAGCTTTTTCAGTTTTCACTTCTATTAGCTTATTGCAGTGTCTCTTGTGAGAAACATAATGAACTGTTGTTTGCAGAGTTTTAAGTGCTAGGCTGGGCTGGGCTAGTGTACTTCCTGTGTAATTGCCTGATTCTGATTGTTTTCACCTGCTAGCTCTGCTAGTACTCCCTGTTAGCTTCCTACTATTTGTTGTGCTTCCTATTTCCTTTCTGTTTCCTCAGGGGGCAGCGCCGTGCAAACACGCTCACAGCAGCTCACACGCGTGCACACATGCTTACACGGACTACAACTTGCTTATTCGGGTTACAACGCACGCACACCACTGCAAAAGCGCTTACAATACTTTAAACTGCCTTATACATGCTTACTCCGGCTTACACACGCGCACTCACGCTTACACGCGCGCACACTGTCTTACTCGGGTTGACAGGCGCGCACACACGCACATACCCGCTCAGCAAGAAACTTTGGTGTTATTCATGGCATACACCTTCCATTTCTTGACTTTACCTATCCTACCTGTTGACACACCTCTTTCAATGATGTGTAAATGACAGCTGACACATGCCACTCTGCTCCAATGAGCTTCCCTTCTTTCATACATACCCCACTCGTGATGTCACCCATCTTCTACTCTGTTACTCCCCTTATTCTACTCCTACACTCCACTGACTGTGCTCATTTGCTATGTAAACCTGTGATTCACTATCTTTATTCTCATTTGCATAGGATTGCTTACTAATGCTTGGTTACATCCCTTAGACTGTGCTTCCCCCCTTAGCAACCTCTACTCGGTGGCCATGTTGACTTCAGCCTGCCATTCCCTTGCATTGTAAATTAACAATTTAAATGATTTCCATGTTTGTGGGTTTAAATTTTTATTTTTCTGCTTTTTAGAGTGCAGCCCATTTGTGCGGTGCTGCGCTACACTTATACATTGGAAATCGGAGAAAAAAAATAATTATTTTTATTTTCATATTGCATCGGGAAACATTACCAATGGCCATATATTTGGCCATTGGCATGCTTCCTCTACTGGATGCAACCTTTATTTGGAGCTGTCATGGCTCCGTTTTGCTATATGCAGAACGGTACTCAGTTGTCAACTGAGTACATTTCTGCAAATAACACTGCTCTTACTCGGACAGGTTCGGGTTTCCTGAATCGCAAATCTACCTCATTTGCATGCCTTTCCGATGCAATTGAGGTAATTTGTATGACCCGGCCCTGTCCGTGTATGAGCCGTTTTAGGAGCTCTCTTGCACGCCCCTGCAGGCGGTTCCTGGATCTCTCGTTGGACATGATGGCTGCATGGAGTCTTACTCTATGCTAAGACTCCTTGCAAGCCTTCGTAAATCCGGCCCTTAGTCTTGGTGTGTAGTAATATAAATGACGCACGTTTTATTACAGCTGAAGTGCCCATTACCATTACAGACATCATGCACCATGATGAACTTCCCCACATTTATGACTGTACAGTATGTACAAGTACCACACTGGAACATACCCATTTCCTGCAGCTGAACTCAGAAAAATTTTCTTTCTTAAAAAAAATCATTGCGTTATCACTTATGACATAGGCACTCATACATTAATATAAATGAAAACAAACCATATTGACATGTTTTCAATTTTAAACCTTATACATCACTTGAAATGGATTCAGTCATTGTCCGTCAAACAATACTAAGTTTATTCATTTTCTGTTTTCCCTTAAACCTCTTTTCTCCTGCAAAACATTATTCCGCATGCATTGCTACTACAAGTCCATTTTTTTTCTATGTAATTTGCTCCTACCCTTTTTTCTAAACATCCCACCTCCAGTTGTTTTAACTTTTGTTAATATATTCACAACTTCTAGCACTGCTGGTTCAGACTTTGATTTCCTTTTTCTAGCAATTACTTTTTTGGCAGCCACCACAATTAAACTCAATTGCTATGTATAGGCAATTCCCAGTGCGGGCTTATTTCTTAGAATGCGTTCTGCTTCTGTTACTTTATGCTTGTAATATTCTGCATGGCTATTGTTGTTCTCCTTATGGATCTGCATCCAAAATTCCAGTCTCTGTTTCTTAACCCCCCATTTCATCATCATCTCTTTCCACTTTGAATTATAGCTTTCTGCTTGTGCTATGTATAGGAGCCTTAACTGTGTAGCTCTGAAATACCCCTTCAAATCAAATAATCACAAACCACTTTGTTCTGTTTGGAAGAATGACCCTATCCCACTTGACTCTTGCCCTCTACCCCTCCTAGAAAATATCCTTCAACTCTTTATTAATTGCTACCCACTATTTCTACTCTTGTTGATAAAAATATGCCTGACCTGTGTATAGAACTAAAGGGACTAATAACATTTTCATTGCTTGTATCTTGCTATCCATATCCATAAAACAGAGCTTCTAATTTTTCAGTTTTTGTATTCTTTTGTTTAGTTTCTTTCCACATATCTGCAGCTGCCATAGCAGAATCATTTTTAATCCATACTCCTAAGTACTTAATTTTATCTATCCATCCATATGTCCTCAACCCCTTTTACCATTTTGCACATGGGGTCAGGGTGTCACTTCAGCAGTGGCAATCATCTCGAGCCAAGGTTTACACTGCTGGATGGCTAGCCCTGCCCCTGTAATTCATCTGTACCACTCACTCACACACACTCTCACCTACAGCCAATTTAGAGTGTCCAATCTACCTACTGCATGTCTTTGGAATGTGGGAGGAAATCAGAGCACCCAGAGGAAACCCATGGGTTCCTAATCCCACTGTGGTGCTGCACTGACATATAATATGCTTGCAAACCTAGGCTCCATCTTAGCAACTTGGCATTTTGCTGGCTGGCTCAATGTAACCATGGTAGGGGATTGTGATCTGTAACTACAGTGAATTTCCTTCCATATGGTAAGGCTGAAGTTTCTGCAGTGCCCACACTATGGATAGACATTTCTTTTCTACAGCTGCATGGCATTCCTCCCTGGGTTGGAGCCTACAACTGAGATAAATCACTGGGTGCTCTTCTCCCTCTGAAGAAATCTGGCTAAGTGCAGCCCCCACTCCATGGTTCGAAGCATCCACCTGCACAAGAAAGTATTTGCTGTAATCTGGACTGGCTAATACAGGGGGTCCTCCCAAAGCTTATTTAAGCTTCTGAAATGCCTGCTCACATGCTGTGATCCACCCTAACTTATCTGGCCTGTTTTTCCTTGTCAGGTCTGTGAAGGGAGCAGCTATGGCACTATAACTGGGGACTAACTTTTTGTAGTACCCTGCTGTTCCTAAGAATGCCCTCATTTGCTTTTTAGTAACAGAGCAGGCCATGCCTGAATGGCTTCCACTTTGGCAGGTATTGAACTGATCTCACCACTCCCCACTCTATGTCCCAGGTATGAGAGCTCTGCCATACCAACCTGACATTTGCTGGGCTTAATGGTCATCCCTGCCCTCTGTAGTCTGCCCAGCACCTCCCTGACATGCTGAAGGTGCTCTTGCCAGGAATGGCTGTAGATGGTAATATCATCTAGGTAAGCAAGGGCGACATCTCCTGCTCCTGCTAGGATATGCTCTACCATCCTCTGGAAAGTCGCTGGGACATTTTTCATCCCAAAGGGCATCTTTGTGAACTCATACAAGCCAAAAGGAGTCACATATGCTGACCTCTCTCTTGCATTGAGAGTCCAGGGCACCTGCCAGTAACCCTTGGTAAGATCAATGATGGTAAGTTACTTAGCCCCACCCATTAACCCTTGGTAAGATCAATGATGGTAAGATACTTAGCCCCACCCAGTAACCATTGGTAAGATCAATGATGGTAAGATACTTAGCCCCACCCAGTAACCCTTGGTAAGATCAATGATGGTAAGATACTTAGCCCCACCCAGCTGCTCTAGAGTCTCATCCAACCTAGGCATGGGGTAAGCATCTGACTCTGTGTGACTATTTAATTTCCTGTAGTCCACACAGAACTTGGTGCTGCCACCTTTCTTTAGTACCAGCACCACTGTGGAGGCCAGAGACTGTTGGACTCGAATTACCCCTAGTTCCAACATTTCCTCAATCTCCTCCCTCAGAGTCTGTTTGACTTTCTCAGGCACCCTATAAGGGGGCTTGCCTAATAGGTCTTTGGGGTCCTGGAGCCACCCGGTGCTGAACCAGGTGGGTGCACCCTGTGAACATGTCCCCAACTCCTGTAACACTGCTCGGATTTCTAGAACCTGGGTAGGAGATAGCTGCTGGGACATTGCTAACCCTTCCACTGAGGTGTCAGTCTGAACCTCACTGAGATGATCAGTTACTATATCTCCCTCAGACTCCTGCAATCTACTATAAATAGTCAGCACAAGGGCCTCCCTATCATGGTAAGGTTTCATCATGTTAACATAGTACAATTTGTGCGCGTGCCTCCTGCCTAGCAGTTTCACCATGTAGTTAACTTCACTGACCTACCATCTTGTAGGGTCCCTTCCAGTTGCCTACAGCTTGTTTTATCTGACAGGAATGAGAACCATTACCTACTGACCTACAGCATACTCTCTAGCTCGAGTTTGGTCTCTAGCTCAAGCATCCCTGTCATACCATACCTTTTTCTGTTGTTGAGCTTCTGCCAGGTTCTCCTGGGCCAAGACCATGATTTACCTGAGCCTTGTCCTGAGGTTTAGGACATATGCTACAACAGACTCCATGTGAGATTCACACTTACCCTCCCACTCCTCTCAAATTAAGTCTAGAGACCCTTTCACTCTACGCCCATACAACAACTCAAAGGGTGAAAAACCTGTTGATTCCTGGGGAATCTGTCTGTAAACCAACAACAGATGGGGCAAATACTTGTCCCACTCCCTCTAAAACTGATCTGCAAATGCCCGTAGCATTCTGTTGAGTGTAGAGTTTAACCTTTCAACAATACCATTAGTCTGGGGATGGCAGGGGATGGTCTTTAGTTGCTTCACCCCACAGTACATCCGCAGACAAGCCAGCAGGTCTGATATAATATTGGCACCTCTGTCAGTCAGTATTTCTTTTGGGAAACCTGCCCTGCTAAAAATTTCTAACAAAGCATTTGCCACCTTTTCTGCCTCAATGGAGGACAAAGCGACTGCCTCAGGGTATCTTGTAGCATAATCTACTACCACTAGGATATACTTTTTCCCTGTGGGACTTGGTGTACAGAGGCCCAACAATATCCATAGCTACCCTCTGAAATGGCTCCTCAGTCACAGGCAAAGGCATCAAAGGAGATTTCACTTTGTCTCCTGCCTTGCCTAGCTTTTGGCATTGCTCACAGGTCCTGCAGTACACAGTTACATCGCTGGAAATTCCAGGCCAGTATAAGTTCTGCATAATACTTCTCTTTGTACATTTTATGCCCATATGACCTGCAAAGGGAATATCATGGGCTATGGCTAGAAATGCCAGATGGTAGGCTCCAGGCACTACCAACTGCTGTATCCTCTCACCCTCTAGCCCTCCCTCAGGGGTCTACTCTCTATACAGTAACCCTCTGTCCAATTATACAAATTTCCCTCTTTCCTTGAGAATCAGGTGCCTCATTAGCTACCTGCCTCAGGCCTTGTAATGTAGGGTCTGAGAGCTGAGCCTGTCTCAACTCTCTCTTTGTAACCCTTCCCAGCTCCCCTTCCACAGGAAGTCTGGCATCCTCTGACAGCAGTGCCTCACTGTCAGCCTGGGTACTACTACTCACCTCTGCCTTTGCAGTCACTCTGTCCAAGGGAACATGACTACCCACAAGCAGCTGTGTCTCACCTTCAGTCTCACTGCTACAGCATAGCTCCCTCCATGAAGTAACCACCTTGTCAGTCCTGGTGGCAAGTGTGTGGTCTGTCTGGGTCTCCCCAGGCTACCAGACCCACATGCTTGTCTCCATGCCTGACTGCATGTAACTGCATGAGCACATGGCACTGCATTATCAAAATCATTCCCTATCAGGACATCTGCAAGATGGTAGTTTGGTAGCCCTGTTTTCTCAAGACAACCTACTCTTGGCATTTTGTCTTTCCCACTTACTGTCTCTCCCACCTTTTGTTCCCCATCTTGCCTCTGTGGACATCTATATGCCACATGGCCCCCACTGGTTGCATTCAAAACATTTAACCCTAGGTCCTGGATGTGTACCTGGACTAGTGGCTTCCCCTGCTACTGGTAGATTATGTTGTGGCTGTCTGTGTTGCCTACCATTGGTTCCTTTAGACCCATGAGCAGCACTGGGTGTCCCTTTCCTGTGGAGTGATGCCCTGTTTGCTAGGTATAGGTCTCCCTTCTTCCCCAACTCATTTGAAGTGACACACTGTCTATCAGCTAACCAGATCCTCATGTCCTCAGGAAAAGTACTAAAGGCTTGTTCCTTCACCAAAAGGTCTGCCAGCCCTTCGAAAGTGGTGACCTGACATCCAGTCACCCACCTATGAAAATAAGTGCTTAGTTCAGCAACATATTCACACACTTTCATCTGCCTTGCATCTATGCTCACAAAACTTTTTTCTATAAGCTTCAGGTGTTAACTTAACAATTCTAGCAAACAATTCTTAACAGCAGTATAATAAAATAATTCACAATCAGGTAATTTAGACAACGCACTTCCAGCTTTACCATGGAGTAAGGGGGGGGTCAGGAACTGTACCCAGAGCCTTTGGTCAACATCATAATGTTTACATACCCTCTCAAACATATGAATGAAACTATCAGAATTACCCCCCCCCCCTTGTAAACTGTGGAAGAAATTTGCTGCCCTTTTGTTACTCCCTTCCTCATGACCTCCATGACTCTGGCTGTGCGGTTACTCCCTTCTCATTACCTCCATAACTCTGGCTGTCCAGTTACTCCCTTCTCATTACCTCCATGACTCTGGCTGTCCAGTTACTCCCTTCTCATTACCTCCATGACTCTGGCTGTCCAGTTACTCCCTTCCATATTACCTCCATGACTCTGGCTGTCCAGTTACTCCCTTCCATATTACCTCCATGACTCTGGCGAAGAGTCAGCATCTGCTTTTCATGCTGCCTCTGCCTCTCCTTCTCCTTAGTTTCCGGACGTAGCAGTTTTTCATTTTCCTCAGCCTGTAGACATCTCAGTCTCTCTGCTTCTCCTGTTTCCAAATGCCTGGACTCCAATTCAAGTCTCTTTAGCTCCAAATGGATTTTTAAGTCCTCTGCAGAAAGGTTGAGATGTCCATTCTCTGAGTGTTGTACATCTCCATGGCCAGTCTGATAATTCTCCTGGTTGCTATTCTCTGATGCAGCTGTGACTAAAGCTGAAATTATGTCTGCCTTACTCAGGTTTCCATGCACCAGTCCTTTAGCTTGGCACATCTCAGCCAACTGGCTTCTTGTCAGCTTGCCATACTCCTTTGCTGACATGCTTGCCTGCTCTCCCTGACTAACTAAGCTAACAAAAGAAATAGAACAATTGGATTTGAACTCTGAATGTTCATTGTATTGGTAATTTAGAGTACAAAAACACCTTCAGTGATCACTGTACAAAAGCTACAGAAATTCACTATCCACACAACTACATGCCAATTACTATGTGATGTGGCTAACTCACTACTATCAAACAATTAATATTTGATGTGGATATCCCACCACTGCCAAACAATTAATATTTGATGCCCATACACTAGCCCAGTAATCAAGGAGACTCAATCCTCACCACTAGCACCAGTGAGGGGCGTGCACATTGGGGGAATAACAAGTACACACATAGTAAGGTACAATTTCCCTTACGAGCACACAGATCACAGTCAGTCTGGGGATGGTTTCTCCCTTTTTCTCTATATCCCCAATAAGAATCCCTACTGGCACAGCTATAGGGTCTAGATCTCAGCCTAGTGGTCAAGCTAAAACCTCCAGCACCCCCTCTGTCTAGCCAGTGCTTTTTGTCCCTGCCCAAGTAGCTGACACACACACACACTTTAAGATTTGATTTATATACAAACACACAGACACTCCTGGGGAAGGCTGACACAGGCTCCAGCTGTGCCCCCTTTCTGCCCAGACTATAAGGCAGTACCAACTGCCACCAACTACTAATATCACGTATTATATGTTCCTTCCCAAAGGGTGACCAGTTTCACTGTGTAATTTTACTGTTATCCAAATAGGAAGTGTGCTGAACAGCAAGACTATTGGAGTGGCTTGGACAGTGTCACCAAACACATGCAATGTACTCTAAGAGCTTAAATTATCTCTACACAAAGCAGCACAGTTGAAAGGTTTAAAAATGTTTAATAATAAATAATAAAAACACAAGACAAATCTCATCAATTCAACACAGTGCTAATCAAGAGTTCAGAAATCACAGGAACTTAAAAACAATATTGTAGGATAGTCTGACATAAATATAGAAATCAGCTAGACTAATCTGGCTAAATTTCTATCTAACTCTAAGAGTAACTATGTCCTAAATAACTTTGCTTACAAGGCAGAGTGCAGGTGAGTTGTTGTCAGCTTCAGGCACAATCCAAAATACTCAATCATTCTCTCTGAGAAAGTCTTAAATTGATGATACCCAGTACTGGTTCATAGGTGGGTACTAGGCTATCAGACCTGGGGCCTATACAAGCCTAGCCAAAAAGGTACGCTGGCTTTTGCCATCCAAGAAAATTATTTTCCTGTGCCACTGTTGAGCAGAGCCACAGAGGTGATCCCCAGGGTGAATTTGCTATTTCCCATCCAATCATCAAGATTTTTCTTAAAGAGTGCTAATGAGGAGCTTTGTTTGATATAGATAGGTAGTTTATTCCAGAGTATGAGAAGTCTCTGGGACAGGAATCTATCCCTCCACTTTGTTCTGTTTATTGTGGTGACAAGGTTTAGGTCCCTAGAGTGTGTAGCTCGGAGGGATTGGGATTTATTTAAGTGGAGCATGTCTAACAGCTCTGGGTTTGACATAGCTGTATGTTAGGCAGAGATCACCTCTGAGTAGGCGATATATGATGGAGTAAAGCTGGAGTTTTTTGAGATGGTCTGCGTAGGGCATCTGTTTGAGGCCGGTAATCCTCTTTGGCTTTGACACCAGGCATCTGTCTCAGTGATGCTCTTTTGTAGGATGTCCACATCATTAGGAGTTTCGATTATGGCTCCTAGTTTGCAGTCATCTGCAAACTTCATTAGCCAAAGACCTTCTGTGTTAGTCTATACTTCAGAGAAGTAGATATCAAACAGGAGAGGGCCCAGGACTGAACCCTGTGGTACTCCACTTGTCACTGGTCTGAAATCAGATTTGGAGTCTGCTACTTTCACAGTGTGGGTTCTGTCAGTGAGCCAGTTGGCAACCCATCTTGTGACATAGGGATTTATACTGCTGGGTCATTTCACATTACATCATTTTTATCACTTCTCCTTTAGTTTCCAGGCTATTAGAAACTCAAAATTTACATTTCTCTGTAAGCTGTACCTGGCCAGGAAGCTACAGCAATAAAAGACACTTTTACATGTAAAATCTAGTAAGTATCTCTGTCTTAATAACAATAGAACGAATTTGCTAGATCCTGTCTCTGAGCTTTGGATCAAACAGTTGTAATTCTTTACTTAACAGCTTTCTTCCAGCAGGGTGCACCGTGGTTACATTTTTGAAGTTCAGCATATAACACAGTTTTCTTACATTTAGTTTTCTTTACATTTGTAAAACAAGCCTGTTGATTATATTAATATTTACAATGACAGAATTATTTACAAAATTATATCCAGCTAGGCTGGCAGCCTTCACAGGCTTATCTCTATACTCTCTCCTTTATCAAAAATTTTAGAAAAATGCATTCAGACTCAATTTCTGACTTATCTATCTGAAAACAATCTACTTGCCCACACCCAACATGACTTTTGTCCTAGTCACAGTACTATTACAGCCCTTCTGTCTTTTACAGATACTGTAAATAAAGCCATTGATGATGGCCTCTTCACTTCTGTCATCCTATTGGATTTATCAAAGGCTTTTGATACAGTATCACATACCAAATTACTCAACCAACTAGTTAACCTTGGTTGCTCAACAAATTCTCTTGGTTCTCCTCCTACCATAATAATAGGTAAAGATCTGTTAAATGGCAAACTGAACAATCAGAGTACCAGGTAAACAATATAGGAGTCCCACAAGGATCCATTCTAGTGCCCCTACTTTTTAATGTATGCATTAATAAGCTCCACAAAGTTGCCAAACAAAGTAGATTAATTCAATATGCAGATGATTCTACTATTATATCTACAGCTAAGAACCTCTCAGATCTCCATACTGTCACACAAAATGCTTTCACAACAATAGAATCCTGGCTCTACAATGCACAACTAATGCTAAACCCCCCAAAAAAACAAACGCTTACTGTTTTTCAACAAAATCTCTAGCTGTTGATTTAAAAATCCTTTCACTAGATAAAACAGAAATCAAAATTGTAAAGTCAGCTAAATTTCTAGGAATTGCAATTGACGATAAACTCACATTTGAACAATATATTCTTAACACAATAAAAAAACTCATTTTAAACTAGGCAAACTGTAAAGTCATAAACTGTACCTAGACATCCACACCAGAACAAAACTGACCAGTACCTTACTTATCCCCACTCTACTATATGGAAGTGCCATTTTCACCAACCTTCACTCATCTTTCAGTACCAAACTCCAGTCCTGCTATTATAAAATAGCCACATTTGCCTCAGGCAAGATTAACCACACTCATCACTGCCAAGCAATCTCAGAACTGAATTGGCTTGAATTTTCCCACTACCTCTGCTATACGCAATTGACTCTAGCCCACAAATTAGTCTATAAACCTGATAGCTGTCCAGTTCTCTGCTCCATCCTTCATACTTACATTCCATCCCAAAATCTTAGATCCTCAAGCAAACAGCTACTAAATGTTTTTGGCAAGACAGAGGGACTCCACAAAATGGCCAGTTTCAATAAAAAAATGTATTACTCCAAAATGGACAGTTTCTGCTTATAGCTACTAAATGTTACCAAATACAGTAAAAGAGTAGGACAAAGTCTTTATTCTCATAGCATTGCTAAACTATGGCACTCCTTACCTCCCTATATAACTCAAATTAACTGTACTAAAACCTTTAAATCAGCTTAAAAAACATTACCTCAAGAATCCCACTTGTTCCTGCACTACAAACATCAAGCCTCCTTAAACCTCTACCCTAAATTACGTATGTAATCAGTGTATGCAGACAATGTATGTAATGTACAGTATGTGTACAATGTATGAGTACAGCGTTTAAACCAATGTATGCATAACCCAATGAGCACTACATAGTTTATGTTTCATTGATCTCATTTCATCCTATATGTCCTTTACTACTAAACATTTTTGCTCTGGTATAATTTCTGTGAATTATTGTAGTACTTTATATATACTAATGCATTGTAATCTACTACTTCATTGTTTCTTGTTAAACTGTGTACATTGTTCTAATTGTATATGGAGCTTTTCTCCCTGGGTCTCCACTGAAAATGGGTCGATGACCCAGTGGACTTTCCTGGTAAACAAATGTCAATAAATAAATACAATTACCCTACTCATAAACTCCCAGCTTATCTGTTGAATGTTTTCTCTGCATCAAGACCCAGCAGCAACAGTGGTATTTTCTTAAATTCTGCTTCACTGTGGATCATCACTGTTCCATTAATATTGACAGATGTTTGCCTTCCCTCCACAAAACCACAGTGATCCATGTCTATCAATTTTGGCATCACTTTTGCCATTCTTCTAGCCATTATAGACATAAACACTTTATAAAGTGTTTAAAAAGTTCTGGAATACCATTAACCAAATTCTCCACCCTGGTAATCCCTCAACTCCCAACCCCTGCCCTAATAATGCACCCCGAAAAACTGCATCCATATTCAATTCTTACTTTATGGATACTCTCAGCAAACTTAAGCAAACTAATAACTCTACCACCGCCTCATCACAGTCCACACCCTTCTACAAAACTGCCCATTCTCACTAAAACCCATCCCAACCAGCTTTATCAGAAGCCATCTCAAACTCAAACCATGCTCCCCATCAGCTGATAGCTTACTACTTTGCAACTCCATTGCCTACCCTGTCTCCATCTTCATAAATCACTCAATCACAGAATCCACTGTCCCTACTTTCTGGAAATTCCATACTATACCTATCCACAAAGGTGGAAATTCTGTAGAGCTCTCTAATTATCGACCTATTACCATAGCCTCTCCCTTCTCTAAAATTCTCAAACACTGAAGCCATGATTTGTTTATGAACAATCTCACTCAAGAAAACCTGATCACCCCACCCAGCATAGCTTCTGCTCCCACCATAGCACCACTACTGCTCTCTTTTCCTTTACTAACTCCATCTCCCTTGCCAGAGACAATACTAAACTAGTGTCCTGCCTCTTATTAGATCTCTCCAAAGCCTTTAACACTGTCTTCCACTCCATCCTCCTTTCCAAACTTTCTCAACTAAACCTCTCCCCTTCAGCTATCTCCTGGTTTAACTGCTACCTCACTAACAGACAGCAATATGTTACATGGCTTTCTGCTCTATCCCCCTTTCTCCCCATCAAAATGGGTGTCCCACAAGGCTCAATTCTAGGCCTTTCTCTTTAATGTCTTTACTAAGCAACTTCACACATCCTGCCCTCAGTCATCCCTCATACAGTACGCAGATGACTCCACAATCATCTCCACTACTGACAATCTCTCTGACCTGCTCACCATGACACAAACATCTTTCATCCTCACTGAAAAAATGGTTTACCAACAACCAACTCATACTTAACCCTAAAAAGACTAAACTGCTTTTCTTCCTCCATAAATCCCTCTACCAAATTAAATTCTCCTTCGCCATCTCATTCCTTAACAACACTACTATCACAGCCGATACCTACACCAAACCCCTTGGGGCAGTCATAGACCAACAACTTAAATTTGATCTCCATGTTCATCACTGTATCAAGAAAACCCACCAAAAGCTTGGCCTTCTGCATAGAAATAAGATTCCTCACATCCAGCTCCAGAATCTCACTAGCCCAAGCTTACATTCTCCCTCACCTATTCTATAGCTCACAAATCTTAACTAATTTACAATCCTCATTACACTTCAAACTCAAAACAACCTACAACAAATTAGCAAGATTTGCAGCTAATCTGCCCTTAAAATCACATCACTTTCACACTCTCCATATTCTCAACTGGCTTGAGTTTCCTAACCAACTCTTATTTACACAACTTCTCATCATCCATTCTATCTTGTTCTATGATAGAGTGGGAAAGTAGCTGTAGAGATTCTGTCCAATAGACATTTTACGTTTATGAATCTGTAAGAGACATTGGTCAGAGCTTCTGAGGGATTGAGTGGGGTTATACAGGGAGACAAATCAGGAAATGTTAGGGCAGGAGGAGGGGGACCCTCAGAAACATTTCATGTGCCTATGAATTCAAGAAAACAGCACCTGGTCATGTCTCTGCAATCATCCCTCTTGAACCCTCCCCTCTCTCCTCATCACTCTCTTCTCTCTCCTTGGTCTCCTTTCCTGTTCCTCCCTTTCCCCTCATCTTTCCAACACTGACCCCCTTAGAAATGAAATGACAGTCCCCTACTACTAATCACTCTCCTTCGCTTCATAATGTCTGGATACATGGTTCCTGTCTCCTGCCTGCAATGCCTTATATCTAATACCCTCACACACTATTGCCGCTCAGCAATTACTATCATAGACCAAATGCATTTCTTGCAGATTTTTACTTGTACCTAAATGAACTGCTGCTTAATTACTCTGTTGTATACATTTTTGTCCTTTACTTTAACCCTGTAATGTTTATTATATTCTTATTGGATTTTGCTTCAGTTCTGTACATTTTTTTGCTTAATTGTACTGTGGAGGTTTTCTCCCCGGGTTTCCGATGAAAAAGGGGACTAGCCCAGTTGGACTATCCTGGTCAACAAATGGCAAATAAATAAATAATCATGGTTTACAGTCAGAATGGGCCTATATGAGGTTAAACCTGATGGGCCTATATGAGGTTAAACCTGATGGGCCTTTACCGTCTTTAGGTATTACCGTTACCACCGCTTTCCTCCAGGATGTTGGTGCTTCTTCTCCTTTTAAAATACTGTGGAAAAAAGCCTTCCAAATAACTTTCTTCACTCCTACCTTCCAAACTTCTACAGGAATACCATCTGTTCCTGGTTACTTTCCTGTAAATTGGTTATACATCACAATTTGTATCTCTTCTCTTCCTATCCTGTTAGTAACTAACCCTCATCTACCTATAACCTTGGCATACGTAATTCTTCCGTAAACATTTCCATTTGTACTTTATTTTAATTTTCACATTTCTCTGCTTTATACAGATTTTCACAACATTTCTAAAATATTTCTAATACTTCTACAGGATATCTGGTTATTTTCTTTGTTAACAACTCCCTATGCTTGGCAACAATAGTTTCTCCGTTCGGGTGCTTCAGCTGTTGTGCTAAAAGTTTTTGTGCTCTGGTGGTGTTATGAAAAACAATTGCTTAACGGCAATCTATCTAAACTCATGCACATTATTGAGGTAGTCCCTTATCTTCTCTTTAGTATTCTGCAATTGTACCTCTTCTTCTTCCATGCGATTCTCCCTATTCTGCAATACTTTAACGTTTGTCAGTCCCTCAAAATAATTCCTGTTACTTTTTAAGCTTATCTGTTTTTATTTTATTGCCATCCTGTTTTTAAATTCCACTTTCATTTTATCCAACTCCCTAACTGTCTTTTCAGAAGAAATGTCTATCTTATCTAATAATTCCTCCCTTTTTTTATAACATTCACATGCTCAGTTCTTTTCACATGTGTCTCCTGTAGCTTGGCTATTTGCAGTTTGCATTCTTTAATATAGTTCACTACTCTTTCCTTTTTGTGGATATGTTTGAGTCCATTCAAATTTAAAGGCACAGAAAGTGTCACTATGATAAGAAGTTATTCCCACCTGTTGTGTATAGCAGTGAATGTCTATTTTCATCTTTTGTGTTACATGCATACACTAATGTTTGTCAGGTTGATCTTGTAGACAGTTATTTCTTGTCATATCCATTTGAACATCACATCTTACAAAACTTTTTGTTTTAATGAAAATCATCAAACAAAAAAAGCACACCCAGAACACCCCTAAAACCGAACACACAAAACTATGTACATCTTCAAATACTGAAGTTTAACCCTCCTAATAGGAACAATTGTCCCAAACCAACATTTACACTTGCAAGCGTGGATTAACCTTTAAGGAAGGTTATCTGTGTTAAGATGCATGGTATAGCCTGTGGTTCTACTTCCACTATCTATTTTTATCTTAACTTTATTCCTCTCCCAAATGTAGAAAACAACTTGAATGCTTTCATAAAACATAATCTTCTAGACAGTGAACAAAAGAAGCATTCTGTCTTTATTGCCCTCTTATCAGATTGTCTCCACAGAAATTTGAGAACCAGATACACAGTTGCCTTTTACTGAACATTTTGCACTGTAAACATTTATGTGCTAGAGGGAAATTTTTTTTTCATTATATTCAGTGCTTTTATTTATTTGCTTCTCCTTATTAAACCTTGTTGTTAAATCAAGACAAGAACCTTAATCCAATTATTTTCTTGTATAAAAGTAAAGCATACAATTTTTTCTTCTATCATCCTCTCTTGACCAGGCTTTCTTCTGTTTTTGCTTTGCAATGCCTATGTTTCTTACAAATAAACAAGAAGAAAGAAAAAAGGGAAAACAATAGGTGGGCCTGTTTACTTTAGTATCCCTATTACACAAAAAAACCTGAAAAATCTTTACTTAATAGTAACAGTTTGTATTTTGTTTTACTTACTGTCGCTTGTCTTGTGTATTCAAATAAGACAATGAGGTTGGGTGTTCATTTATGTAGTTTATCACGCAGTACAAAATGGATAAAGTGGAGATACATGACAGGAAATAAAAACTTTTAATAACTGTTAGTGCTTTCACATCACAGATGCTTTATCAGACCATAAGACTCATCCTATCTAACTCATTTATATACCTCTTGATTACCGATTAAACAATCAATGACAAAACATTAGAATAAATAATTACTTAATTAATACAATCAATATTAAAGGAACCAACTTAAAAAATATATAATAATATATTTAAAAAACATTCATCATTATGTGTGCATATATAATATTACCCATCATAAACGCCTCATTTTTAAATAAGGTTTAATTGATATTCTGTCATTCAGCCCTGGTTCCTTCTCAGCCTGTAATTCAATTATCCATCTCAGTTCACTTAACTCTAGCCTACTTTTCATATCACCCAGTCTTAAATCTTGATGGACGCACTCAACTACTTTAAACAAAATGATGCAAAAAATAATGGCAGCTATTAGAAATAGAGAATCTGAGAGGAGTGCTCTGGCAAGGCATATTGTGTGTAAAGACACACTGCATCATTTTTTGTTTAAAGTAGTTGAGTGTGTCCACCAATATTTAAGGCTAGAGTTAAGTGAACTGAGATGGATAATTGAATTACAGGCTTAGAAGGAACCAGGACTGAATGAAAAAACATAAATTGTATTAATTAAGTAATTATTTATTCCAGTGTCTTGTCATTGATTGTTTAATTGGTAGTCAAGGGATATATAAATGAGTTAGATAGGTTGAGTTTTATGATCTGATGAAGCATCTGTGATGTGAAAGTGCTAACCATTATTAAAAGTTTTTATTTCCTGCGGTGTATCTCCACTTTATTCATTTTTTACTGAAGTACTCATTTGTTGATATAAGAGGAGTTAATCCACAGTGGCTGCACTATTGATTTTTATTGTCCTGGTAGTTTATTACACACAGACACATCAGGATGGATGACTGGAACATTAAACTTAAATGAACTAACTAGTTGACTGACTGCTACATACATACATATTTTCACACTGGCTGCTCACTCAAAATGTCTCTCTTGCTTGCATATGCTCAGTACTTATATGCATGCGCCCAGAGACTGGAATTGCTTTTAAATGTACATCACACACTCTGATCTACTTCCTCCCTCTTTGACTACTCTGTCATGCAATGGAAAAATGACAATTAAATGAGCATGCAAATTATACAGATATATACAAATGATGACAATCATGCCCAGGTTGCTGAGTATCTTGGATTAGGTATCGAGATACGACCTGACTTCGTAATGTAATAATCAGAACTGGATTTAGCAACAGGGACAGTCACTGGAGAATGTTCTTCTTCAGGATTTTCAGGGAAACTTTCAGGACAGGAACAGATGGTGAAATGTTCTCTGGAACAGGAACATTGGCCAAATAACTCTGAGAATTAGAGTCTCCAATACAGGAAAGATGCTGTAACACTGGCTCAGACACTAGTAATAAATGTTTCTGATTCCACCTAAATTCCATCTCTTGCGATTCCGTGATGTACTATCTTGGTTCTTCAAACAAATGTTTCACAAGTCCGACCTGATCAAATCCTTTTGAGGTCTGCATCCTCACTATCTCTCCTTCTTTTAATGGATTCAGAGGTTTGCTGGTTTTGTCTTAACAGGACTGTTGGGACAAATGCTTTTTGAGAAGTTGAGCTTTTACCACTTTGTTTTTTTTCGCACATGGAGCCAACAAATTCTTACTGACTGGTAGTGTGGTTCTGGTTTTTCTCAACATAAGTCTCTGAGCAAGTGAACCAAGTAAATTATCATGAGGAATGTTTCTGAGATTAAGCACATTTAGAAAAACATCAGTATTGTTTCATTTGGATTTCTCTAGCAGCTGTTTTGCAGTTTGAACTGTACATTCAGCCAAGCCCTTTGATTGTGGGTATTCAGGACTACTAGTAACATGAACAAAGTCCCAGGTTTTGGCAAATCTTTTGAACTACTGATGTAAACTTTGCACCATTGTCAGAAATGACTTTGTGCGGACTACCATGGACAGAAACATTTCTTTTCAACTTTGCAATGACAGTACTGGACGTTAGGTTAGGAAGTAGGTTAATCTTGAACCAATTTGAATAAGAGTCTACTAACAGAAAGTAATGATGACAATTCCACTCAAAAATATCTGTAGCTACTATTTTTCAGGAATCTGGCTTAAATTAAATGATTTCTTTTGTTGATACGGTTTGGTACTATTACAAATAGAACAAGATGAGAGGGAACTCTCAATATTTTTTGACATAGAAGGCCAAAATACTAGTCCTGTCACCCTTCGTTTGGTAAAATCAGTTCCTGGGTGGCCATGATGCAAAATGTTAATATACTTTTGTTACAAGTATTTTGGAACAATCACTTATGGACCTTTCATGATGATACCATTCTCCATCAAAATCCAGTTTCTGTTAAGGAAAATACTGCTGCACATCTAGTGGTAAACATTGATTTGATGGCCATCCTCAACTGATAAAGTGGTTGAGCTTCTGAAGAATTAGATCTGAAGCTGTGTGAGTTCTAAGCTCATCAAGATGCATGGATGAAAGATTTCTCACTTCCATGAATTAAAATTCAAATTTCTCATTTTAATGCTGTTCAGCGTTTTTTCTCGGAAATCAGGAGAAAGCATCGGAAGGTTAAAAGATTTTTCATTTTGTATAAACAAAATTGTAATTGTACTTTTGGAATTTTAACATCATGCATTGCAATCTCACAGGAGCTGTGTGCATTGGATTTTTCAAAATAATGACCAAAGGTTGGTGGTGAATTTTGATCTGGATATAATCATAGAACTTGGAACATGCAAGCCTAATTGCCAAAAGCTCTGTAGAATAGTGTGAGTGTTGTGCCTTTAATAAGCATTTCCAAGGACAGCACGTGCATATAAATAGCAGCACGTGCGAGCTTCAGTGTCATTTTGAGAGTACAGCAAGAGTATGAGCATGTATGGTGTGATACCTAGTTAGTTTATAGGTTTATCTAAGTTAAAGTTATTAAGTCTCAATCCTGATGTGTTTGTACATAATAAAGCTGCTTGAACAGAACCCAGAGATGTTCATCTGTTTTATCCTGACCAGATGATCAATATGGTGTCAGAACTGGGATTCCAGAGACTGCTTTTCAGAGCTATGAGGTGCAGAGTTAACAGTGAAGATAAAGTAAGTGAACCGAGTACAAAAAAGGGCCAAAACGAACCAAAGGTAATGAAAACTTGCACAAACAATTTATTTTATCAAAAAGATAAAATGGCGCATTACAAGGGCACAGAACATATTATTAAGCAAACAGGAGGCACACAAAGTTTATTAATGAAATAAAATGTTTTAAATTAACATATTTGATAAAATGATTAACAGAAATGCACATTAGGGGTTTGGAATTATCTCAGAATTGCAAAATGAGCATGTTTATAGTAAAACAAGCCAGTTTAGAGTAAAATGAGCTCAAGAAAAGTATAATGGGCATGAAAAGAGATTAAATGAGTAAAATGAATATAATAAAAAGGGCAAAAAGGGCACATTAAACATAAATAAAGCAAGGTGACTACATGTTTTTTGGCAAATTACTATGTTTTGGCATAAACTACTATTTTGCATTGATTTAAGCTATTAAGGCCATAACTAGACTTATTCGAAGTATCTCAAAGTGTGTAAAAGTGCTTACAGTGTTTCTGTGCATTTATTCCATAGAGTTTGTGTGCAAAGTGCAACTATTTCATGAAGTGCAGTCAAAATACAGCCATTTCAAAATGTTTCATGTGCTGGGTGTGTCTCTTCATAGAGTGCTGCCATTACAGTGTGTTTCTTGCACTGTACAGAGTTATTTAGCAAAGTACAGCCATTATGGGAAAGTTTCAGAGTGCCATGTAGTGTTTATTCTCAAAGTGCAGTTAGTTTGAAATGTTTCTTATTCTGAGCTTCTTCTGCCCAGTTTATTCACACAGTGCAGTTATTTTAAAATGCTTCTTACAGTACAGTGATTTCAAGAGTATTCTTGTGCCCAGGAGACGTATTTCACAAAGTTCAGTTATTCAGAGGCTTGTTGTGCTATTGGGCATAGTTACAAGTACTGGTATAAATTTCTGGCATATATGTATATATATATATATATATATATATATATATATATATATATATATATATATATTATATATGTGTGTGTGTGTGTGTGTGTGTTTGTGTGTGTGTCTGTGTTTGTACATACTTGAAAAGCCTTCACTTGTATGTGTTAATATGGCAGAGGAATTTTACAGACCAGGTCCAATTATATTTTATCAGAATATTGCAGAGAATTGTGGAATATTTGAGCAAGAGTATGATATTTTTATACAAGCAGCTTATTCTGACAGAGATGCACACACCAGGGCATTCATTTTGCTAAAACTAGTTGGGTCAGAAACCATTGAAAGAGAGCGTTCACTTATGTATGTACCTGCAGTTTATAAAGGAGAAGGGGAAAACCATCATATTGTTTTACAGGCTGAATCAAAGGAATACTGCGAGTGTTTGAAATGGAAATTCAGGGAAATGTGCAACCACCAGACAAATGTTACATTAGAGAGGCATTTGTTTAACACAAGAGGTCAAAAGCCAGGAGAAACTTTTGCAGCGTATATTACTGAGCTGAGAAACAAAGCTAAAACATGTAGGTTTGGTGATTTAAAAGATGAGTTAATAATAGACAGGCTTGTGTGTGGTATTAATAATGCTACAGTGAGAAAGATTTTGCTTCGTGACAGAGATTTAATTCTAAGCAAAGCTATTGAGATTTGTCAAATCCTTGAAGTTTCAGAAAGATACACAAGTATACATGCAAGTGATAAGAGCATGGTTTCAGCAGTCTTCAGGACAAATGTAGACAGCATGCAACAGGTGACTAGCAGAAGCTGGCCTAAACACATGGCAGCTGTAACCCCTGTGGGTGTGGCAGGTAAAACTCACAGTTTTCCAGCAAGTTCTAAGACTAGTTCTGTGAAAAGAACATGCTCAGTGCAGCACAGGGATGAGTCAGCAAAACCCAAATCAAGCTTTATTGTTAATTGTCGCAATTGTGGTGCCAGTCATAAGTCTAAAAGAAAGTGTTTAGCATTTGGTCAGCGATGCCACAAGTATAAAAAAATGGAACCATTTTTCAAAAGTTTTGCAAATCAAGTAAACCTCACACATTTATGAAGAAGGGTCACTTAAAAAAGCAAGTTGATCATATAGTAGAGAGCTGCAACCCTACTTTCTATGTAGGTGGTGTATCAATAATTGGTGAAAAGGCTGAGGAAGCAGATTTATTGGCAAAGAATGAAGTGTTTTGTACTGTCCAGATCAATGTTTAAACCACTGAGCTCAAAGTAGACACTGGTTTGAAGTGTAATGTTATGTCAGCAGACACATTTGCTAAGGTGAGAGCTGGTGAGCAACTCAATGTGGCCAGTTGTGCAAAACTTGTTGCTTATAGAGGTGAAGAAATTCAAACCGAAGGCTCAGTAATACCTTCATGTTATGTGGCTGTGAACAGTTACAGCTTACTATACTATGCAGTCCAAAGACCTGTGCAGTCATTGTTGGGTCTCAAAGACAATACCATACCAAAGAATTTCATCATATAAGCATATGTCCCAGTTCCAGCATAAGTGAAGCTATTTTCTCAGAGTATGCTGACGTTTTTGATGACAACTTAGGAAAATTTCTAGTTGTGTATTTTATGAAGTTAGACCCAGAAATCAGTCCAGTGGTCCAACCAGCAAGAAAAGTTCTGATAGCTATGCAGAATAAAGTCAAAACTCAGTTGGATAAAATGGTGCAGCAAGGTGTAATTTGTCCAGTTACAGAACCTACTGAATGTGTGTCGTCCATGGTAGCAGCCCACAGAAAAGGCTCAGATGAAATCAGAATATGCATTGACCAAAAAGATTTGAACAAAGCATTAAAGAGCCACATCATCCTATGCTCACAGGTGAGGAAGTCTCAGCCCTAATATTGAATGCCACTGTTTTTTTCCATCTTGGATGCAAAAAGTTCATTTTGGCAAGTGATGCTTGACCGTGAATCTTTACTACTGACTATATTTCAGTACCCCATTTGGAATATATAGATTCCTTAGGATGCCATTTGGAATAAATTCTGCATGTGAAGTCTTTAAGTGGTGCAATGGAGCAAATTGTTTTCAGGTTAACCTTGTGCCATAATAGTAGATGATTTATTGGTTGGAGGCAATGGTGAAGCAGAGCATGACAGAAACCTTAGGAATGTTAGATAGAGAGCACGTGAAGTGAACTTGAAGCTCAATCATCTAAAATGCAAATTCGGACTACCAGAAGTTACATATGTAGGTCATTTATTTACTAGCACTCGCTTACAACCAGATCCGTCCAAGCAAACAGACATTCTTCAAATGTCAGCACCAGATAATATTTAAGCTCTACACATTTTCTCTGTATGGTCAACTATTTAGGAAAGTTTATACCAGACTTCAGTGAGTTGACAGTGCCTTTGAAAGAGGTAATGCACAAAATGTTACATGGTTTTGGGTGGAACAGCACCACAGAGCATTTGAAGACCTTAAGCAGAAAATTGCCACCTCACCTTCATTAAGATACTATGATGTCAATAAACCAGTAACTCTTTCCTGTGATGCTTCAGAATTTGGTCTTGGCCAGTTATTCTTCAAGAAGGCAGACCAGTAGCCTATGCATCTAGAACTCTTACCCAAACTGAAATGCAATATGCTGAAATTGAGAAAGAACTTTTGCCATTAGTATTTGCATGTTCAGTGTTTCATGATCATATTTATGGTTGAGCTATTCAGATTGAAACTGATCACCAACCTCTAGTCACTATTTTAAAGAAGACTATGCATTCAGCTCCAGTGAGATTACAAAGAATGATGCTCAAATTGCAAAAGTACAACTCAAAATGGTGTATACAAAAGGCAAGCTTCTTTATCTGGCTGATACATTATCCAGATCGCCCAGAAATACAACGGAACAGCTTAATGCAGAGAATTTTTACTCTTGTGTATTCAAATAAGACAATGAGGCTGGGTGTGCATTTACATAGTTTATTACACACAAACACATCAGGATGGATGACTGGAACATTGAACTTAATTGACTGACTGCTACATACATACATGTTTTCACTCTGGCTGCTCACTCAAAATGGCTCTCTTGCTTGCATATGCTCAGTACTTATATGCATGTACCCAGAGACTGGAATTGCTCTTAAAAGTACATCACACACTCTGATCTACATCCTCCATCTTTGACTACTCTGTCATGCAATGGAAAAATAATCACAATTAATTGAGCATGCATATTATATGGATATATACTAATGATGACAATCATGTCCAGGTTGCTGTGTATCTAGGATTAGGTATTGAGATACCACCTGACTTCATAATGTAATAATCAGAACTGGGTTTAACAACAGGGACAGTCACTGGAGAATGTTCTTCTTCAGGATTTTCAGGGATACTTTCAGGACAGGAACAGATGGTGAAATGTTCTCTGGAACAGGAACATTGGACAAATCATTCTGACAATTAGAGTCTCCATTACAGGAAAGATGCTGTAACACTGGCTCAGACACTAGTAATAAATGTTTCTGATTCTACCTAAATTCCATCTCTTGTGATTCCATGATGTACAACCTTGGTTCTTCACACAAATGTTTCACAAGTCCGACCTGATCAAATCCTTTTGAGGTCTGCATCCTCACTATCTCTCCTTCTTTTAATGGATTCAGAGGTTTGCTGGTTTTGTCTTAGGACTTTTGGGACAAATGCTTTTTGAGAAGTTGAACTTTTACCACTTTATTTTTTGCACATGGAACCAACAAATTCTTACTGACCAGTAGTGTGGTTCTGGTTTGTCTCAACATAAGTCTCTGAACAGGTGAACCAAGTAAATTATCATGAGGAATGTTTCTGAGATTAAGCAAGTTTAGAAAAACATTAGTATTGTCTCATTTGGATTTCTCTAACAGCTGTTTTGCACTTTGAACTGCACATTCAGCAAAGCCATTTGATTGTGGGTATTCAGGACTACTAGTAACATGAACAAAGTCCCACATTTCGGCAAATCTTTTGAACTGCTGACTTGTAAACTTTGCACCATTGTCAGAAATGACTTTGTGCGGAGTACCATGGACAGAAAAATGTCTCTTCAACTTTGTAATGACAGTACTGGATGTTAGATTAGGATGTAGGTAAATCTTGAACCAATCTGAATAACAGTCTACTAACAGCAAGTAATGATGACCATTCCACTCAAAAATATCTGTAGCTACTGTTGATCAAGGTAGTTCAGGAATCTGGCTTAAATGAAGTGGTTCTTTTTGTTGATACGGTTTGGTACTATTACAAAGAGAACAAGATGAGAGGGAACTCTCAATATTTTTTGACATAGAAGGCCAAAATACTTGTCCTTTCACCCTTCTTTTGGTAAAATCAGTCCCTGGGTGCCCACGATGCAAAACGTTAATATACTCCTGTTACAAGGATTTTGGAACAATCACTTTTGGACCACTTCATTTAAGCCAGATTCCTGAACTACCTTGATACCATTCTCCATCAAAATCTAGTCTCTGTAAGGAAAATATTGCAGCACATCTACTGGTAAACATAGCTTTGATGGCCATCCTCAACTGATAAAGTGGTTGAGCTTCTGAAGAATTAGATCTGAAGCTGTGTGAGTTCTAAGCTCATGAAGATGCATGAAAGAAAAATTTCTCACTTCCATGAATTCAAATTCAGATTTCTCATTTTCATGCTGTTCAGTGTTTTTTCTGAGCAATCGGGAGAAAGCATCAGAAAGTTAAACAATTTTCCCTTTTGTTTAAACAAGATTGAAATTGTACTTTTGGAATTTTAGCATCATGCATTGCAATCTCACAGGAGCTGTGTGCATTGGTTTTTTCAAAATAATGACCACATGTTGGTGATCAATTTTGATCTGGATATAATCTTAGAACTTGGAACATACAAACACAATTGCTAAAAGCTCTGTCGAATAGTGTGAGTGTTGTGCCTTTAAGAAGCATTTCCAAGGACAGCACGTGCATATAAATAGCAAGCATGTGCTAGCTTCAGTGCCATTTTGAGAGAGCAGCCATAGTATGAGCATGTCAGTGCTGATTTTATCAAATACAGAAATAAGTTGACAAGAAGTGCTGACCTATATTTACTTCTGTTGGAAATAAGCACAGACCTATCAGTGTTAAGCTCTGCTTAAGGCATTCCTTGAGGAATAAATTATCAAGCTGCAAAGACTTATATTTATACAACTTTTTGTAAAAGGAATCCAGATGTTAAGATAAAGAATCACGATAGACGTGAGACTTTATGACAAAAAATGGAATGAATCAAGGAATTATGCAAATTCACAAGCATTAATTTTCCTGCCCACATGGTGGTAGTTTGATACTCACTTAGTGTCCCTACGAGTGACATCCACATACGTCCTTTTCCCAACATTATCAGTGCATTATCTAGATGATTGTCACTATTGAAGTGACACCCCAACCCAATATCAGAAATGGGAAAAGGGGCTGGCGATGGATGGATGAGTTTTCTTGAGTTTTATAAACTAAGATGCCATTCTGTCATCTAAATCTTTGTTAGAAGGAATAGCACGCAAGGCTGCAGTAGTAAGTTAGTAAGACCATCCAGTAAACTGAAATTCTTGAAGAACACATTCTCTTCTTTACAAACCTGCAGACTGTCCCTATGTGTCCACTCTCCTATCCCTATACAAGCCTTTTTGGTCTCTCCATAGTGCTGACCAACTGCTACTTGACACCTACAGTCCTAACAAAACAATCGAAAGATTACTTTATAAATGCTTCTTAGCTGAAGCCTGGAACAAACTCTAAACTAATCTATGCACCATCCAAACCTTTATCCATTTCAAAAGAGAATTGAAAAAACACCTTACAATCACTCCCTCTTGCACTTGTCACCACCCTACCTTACACATATTTCCCCAGTTATCTGACTATAACGTTTTTGTCTCTTTCTCACTTTACTGTAATATATCTTTATATAACTAATGCTGTAGTACTTTACACATGCCACTGAACAACACATTACTTAAACCCTATCCCTTCCATTCCTTACCTACTATACTCCCCACTCCTCCTCTCGCTGTATGACTGTTCTTCTTTCACTCTCTTGACACTCCTCTACAGTTCCCCCCTTTGATTTTTACCCTTTTACTTTACACCCTTCTCTCTCTCTCTGCCAACTGAAGTTATTTAGATATTATTGGGGCTTATCTTTCTTCTTTCTGATGCCCTATTGCAAATCCTCATTTCTTTAGACTGTTTTTTATGTTTTTTATGCTAAATTTTACTTTACTATTTGTTAATTTACATTATTGTATGAGTCTATATGTATGTATGTCTGTATGTATTTTCTTAATTTCCATTATGGCATGAATGTATTCTTATTATTTGAATGTAACCGTGTTGTTGTTATCTTTGTGTGTGGAGCTTTTCTCCTCGGGTCTCCACAGAAAATGGGCCACCAGCCCAGCTGGACAAACCCAGTTAACAAAAAACATAGGTTAATAGATTAGTACTAGGCTAACTTGCCTTGTGGGCCATTTTTAAGCCTAGCCAATTACCCCCTATAAGTATCAAACCCTGTACCTTGTGTCTTTAAGGTAAGCACCTTAACCATTATGCCAACATCCCACACCAAATAAAACAAGCATTTTCATGACCATTCTCCATAGCAATAAAGTTGTACATCAAAAATAACCTCCTGCTTTTTAACATATAATCCACATAAACTACATCTTAGATTTTTTTGCACATGTATGGCTGGTATACTGGCCGACAGATTCATTTCCAACTTTACTCCACTCTACCCCCCAAAGGACCAATCACAATACCAGTAGATTGCCAGGCACCCAGTATTACTGCTGCACAGGTTAAAACAGCACTGTCCAAGGCCAAGAATACAGCTTCTCTGGGACCTGACAATATCCCTGGTTGTGTTCTACATGAACTACAGAGTGAAATGGAACCTCACCTGTGTGCTCTGTTCAATCACAACCTCACGTCAGGCTTTCTCCCTGCCGAATGGTGCATTGCTACAATTATCCCTCTCCACAAAGGAGAAGTGACTACAAACCCTGGGAACTATCGCCCCATTAGCCTGATGAGTCTGATATGCAAAGCTATGGAACACATCATCATGAACCTAATAAACAAGCATATAGGAAATCTCCAAACTCTGGATCCCACACAGTTTGCTTTTGTGAAAGGTAGATGATGCCTGCTCAACTTGGTCAACTTCTTTGAGTCAGTCACCAGAACTGTGGATGAAGGCAAGGTGGTTTATACAGCCTACCTTGATCTGGCCAAGGCTTTTTATACCATTCCCCACTCAGGAATCATAGAAAAACTCACTAAACTTGGCATCAACCCCTATATCACTAGGTGGGTTGCAAACTGGCTCACAGATAGAACCCACAGTGTGAAAGTATCTGACTCCAAGTCAGACTGCCAATTAGTCATGAGTGAAGTCCCACAGGGTTCGGTCCTGGGTTCTCTCCTGTTTGGAATCTACTTCTCTGAAGCCTAGGCCAACACAAAGTGACTCTGGCTGACAAAGTTCGTAGACGATTGCAAGTTGGGAGCTATTATTAACTCCCCAAGTGATGTTGACATCCTACAGAATGGCCTCACTGTGACCAATGACTGGTGTCAGAACCATGGCCTTAAGCTCATTGCCAAAAAATGTGTCATCATCACCTTTGGGAAAAACCCGATTTCCATGAATTACCACATTGATGGTTGTCCACTGTACACAGAAGACGTTATAAGATATCTGAGAACACAGGTTGACAGCAACCTCTCTTTTGATCACCACATTGCCACTGTGGTCAGAAAGTCCTTCTATGTGGCACATCTCATTACTAAGGGTTTTGCATCCAGGAAAAAAGAGGTCATTGTCTCCCTCTACTCTTCCCTCATTAGACCAATCATCAAGTACAATGCCCCATTTGGCATGTACCTCACTAGACACCTGCAACAACTGGAGAGGCCACAAAAGTACCTCACAAAGAGGATCCTAGGCCTAAAACACATGTCCTATATGGACAGACTCAAAAAACTCCAACTATTCTCTGTCTCATATTGCCTACTTAGAGGCAATCTCTGCTTGACTTACAAAGCCATGTCTGACTCAGTTCTGTTAGAAATGCTACATCTAAAGAAATCCCAATCCCTCCACACCACATGCTCCAGAGACCTCAACCTCATTACCACAATTAACAGAACATGCTTGAGCGAAAGGTTCATAACCCAGAGACTGCCCATGCTATGGAACAAAGAAAAAACAAAGAATAGCGAATGCAAAGTGAAGCGATAAGACAAAATTTAATGAGCGCTTTCGGAAAAGGCAATGCTTCTCCTTCCTCAGATACAAATAATGAACTTTCACGTGCTTTTATAATAGGACACCATATTAATTAATTAATTTAGACAATCATATAATTCATTCATTAAAAGAGAAATGCAAAAAATGGCTAATAAGCCAGTTATAATAAATAGTTTTTAGAATTACGTCTGACTATTGAACTAATCCAAACGTTCAAAATTTATACATACTAACTAATAAGGAAGTTGTAAAACTGTATGCAGCTAAGAAAAATTGTACACAATATAAAACTAAAAATTAGTAAAGAATGTTCTAAAAAACATAATAATATACCTATGTATTTTATATATATTTGTTAAAACTTCACAGTTTAAAACAATAATATATTAATAATATATGCAATAAGCTATGTAATCGCTACCTCTTCAAGGCTAGAAATTTAAGAAAGCATTTAACTGAAACATATTCATTAAGGCCTGGGAATAAATGTGCTGCAGTTCTAATTTGCCAATACAGCTCTTCTATTTCTAATTTGATCTGCCATGGGCCACCTCTTTTATCCTGTACTACTTGTTTAAGAATAGTAAATTTAAACTGATGGTCAGGGTAATCGTGTGTATGCCTAGCTAATGCGTTAGTCATATCATTCCTGCTAATTGCATATTGATGTTCATAAATACGTTGCTTTATCTTTCTTTCTCTCTTTCCAATATAAAAAGCGGAACATTCTTGGCAACAAACAGAGTAGACAACTCCTTTAGTATTGCAAGTATATCTACTCTGGACTTTATAATATTTATCCCTAATTTTAAACTGGTATGCTGTGTTTAAGTATCTACATTGTTGACTGCATTGTCTTTTCTGAAAGCGCTCATTAAATTTTGTCTTATCACTTCAGTTTGCATTCGCTATTGTTTGTTTTTTCTTGGTTTGTGATCGTTTTTTGGTTTAGTGGCCATGCTATGGAACAGACTTCCCATTCATGTCAAGCAGAGCACCTCGCTGACCCTCTTCAAAAGAAAGTTGATGAGTGGATGGGAAACAGAAAATTCACCCCGGGGATAACACCAGTGGCTCTACATGACAGAGGCACTGGGAACTAAGATTGGGTGGCACTATGCCAGGCTAATCCTATGGCTAGGCTTGTAAAGGCCCCAGGGGCCATTAGCCTAGTACACACCTATGAACCTATGAACCTATGTTTTACGGGACTCCTGGCATTTGTTGGATCTTTTAAGATCCACAGATTGTTCTAGTAGTTCTTTTTAGTTACTGCCGATGTTAATGATTTATTCAAAGTTATTTCACAGGACATTGGATTAACATGGCAGAGATATTTTATTGCACATGAGATTTGTTATCAGCCTAGTTTGAATTGATTTGTGAGTTTGTCGAAATAGTGCTCACAAGTATTTTTTATGTTTGACAGTGAATATTTGTAGCAACAATCAAGGGTTGCAGTGAGGATTGCAACAGTACCTATATTCACCATTCTGGTACTGTTTTACTGGGAAAAGAACATAGTGTTTAAGAGTGAATATTTTCAGAATGTTTCTTTCTATGCTGGATATTTGGATGATTTATTCATCTTATGGGAAAGGGAAAGTAAGTCCTTAAAGGAATTTTTCATAATTTAGAAATGGACACAACTCTTTTTTTAAATTCAAACAACTATATTTGTGACAGTATCAATTATTTGGATATTGTTATGAAAAACTATGTCACAGGATGTTTTGAATCTAATATTTCAGTAAGCCTACTTTTCGTAACTCTTATCAGCCATCATGAATGAAAAGAAATATTGTCCCAGATTCAACCTTTTTCTGTGGACAATGAGTAATACAGCACATTATTACAGCACACTGGAACATGTTCTATCATAGTGAAGGAGTGATTGATACACTGTAAATGTTTCATCATAGGGAAGGAGTGACTGATACACTGTAACATGTTCCATCATAGTGAAGGAGTCATTGATACACTGCAAATATTCCATCATAGTGAAGCAGTGATTTATACACTGTAACATGTTCCATCATAGTGAAAGCGTCATTGATACACTGTAACATGTTCCATCATAGTGAAGGAGTGATTGGTACACTGTAACGTGTTCCATCATAATGAAAGAGTGATTGATAAGGTGAAAATAAGATAAAAGCACTGTTAATGTCGAAAGGAACCTGGGAAAAGATAAAGAAAAATGTTACGATTGCAGTATGCAGGAAATGGATATGTTCTAGTGTGTTGCTTGTAAGTACTGCAGATTCATAAATCTGGGGAAGTTCATGGTGATCACGACGTTTATAATAGTAATGGACATTTCAGCTGTCATAAAATGTGTGTCATTCATATTACACACTAGTTTTGCCCAGCTTTTTATGTGGCAAGACTAAGAAGAAACTCAGACTGAATCTATCAGCATGCTTACTGTATTAGGAAAAGGAACAGTTATATTGCACTCTAAAAACACACTGGGACATGCTAGAATTTTACTAAGCCTACATTATTAATTTTAGAGAAGATTCATCTAATTATTTATTAAATTGTGAATTACATTTGTACTGTTATTGGGAGCTATATGACCAGGCTGTATAGATAAGTCTATTTCTATCAACAGCATTTTGAAAAGTAGAAACACTGTAAGATAATTATCTTTTGACTTGTAGTTTAGTATCCCAAGACTTGTTTTTTTTTAAATATTTAAATGGCAATTTTATTTTGGCGCTAGTTGTTCTGATGAAATCTATAGATATATAGAAGACAGTGCTTAAGATTGTTTATTTGTACTTTTTGGAAAAGAGTAGTCAAGTCTGTTTTAGGCATTACCAGTATAAAGATAAGGAACAGTGTCCATCATAGTGGGCTTTGTTCTTTAAACTGAGGTAGGGATTTCTCAACCGACATTAATGATTGATGAAACAGTTTGATAATCTGTGTCTCTAAGACCTGGATGAATGGAAGACAACTAAGATTATTAATTCAAAAAATGTTTCCTGCATGCTGAAACTTTGTTACTAATATTACAAACAACAAGAAACTATCTACTAAGTTAGTGAGTATGAGGCATAGGATATTTCTTATTTTTAATAGATGCAATTAATATCACACTAAAAATATTAGTAAAAAACTAAAGCAGTCCATCAAGAAAGCAAAAATTGATTATGAGAAGAGTTTGGATGTAAATATGATATAAAAATTCTCTCATTCATATAAATATATTAAAGGCTCTAAATCACATATCAGCAGTCATATCTGATGGAATGGTACTACCTGATGCAAAAGTTTAGCTAATCCTTTCAATTTCCTCTTTTTTGAATTTATTGTAATGTCTGTCAGTAGACAAATACAGCTTGCCAATGTAGGGAATATCTCATTGTCAGTACTTATCATCACTGAACAACCTGTTATTTCAGCATTAAAGAAGATCAAAAGGAATAGAAGTCCAGACCCCAAATCAATCCTAGGTTGTTTTTGGTCACTTTGGTCACTTTATCAAAGGAACTTTTCCCCCGATTACAGTTTAGATTCATAGATTATATGATATGCAGTAATTAAAAAAATAGGAAATGAGCAGCCCAAAAGAATGAAGTAAAAAAGAGTCTGAGAAAGATTATTTTAATATTGCATATTTAAAGAGTAATGAAAATTTCAAGATAGTTTCCTCACAATATAATTTTCATTTTTTCCAAACTCTGTAGATCTAATTTTCATTATGCTATGTTATATTCTGAGAATATATTGCACCCAAATACTTCATGTTGGAAACAAATCTCATTAAAGAAAAGTGTACTGAACAAGGTTAGTTTTACCTGTAAAAGAAGGTTTAATTTCTAATTTGAAATACTGGGCACTGGTCTATGGCCAAAAGGTACATGTTTGCAGTCTCATTAGCTCTACAAGCAGCACACTTACTTTTGGTGCTGAAAGATCAGTTAGCTGTGTGTTCTTTTACTACACCAGGTAGATGAATTACTTTTCCAATACATACACTGTAGTGCATCATAAAGGGTGGGGGTGGGGGTGGGGGGCTGCAATTCTGAATGTACCTTTCTTCGGATGAGACATTAAACCAAGACTTGAGATGAAACATTAAACCAACACCTCATCTTCCTAAGTTGGTAATAACTCTGCGATACCATTTATATTGCAGTTTTGTCTTTTGATACCAAATCCAAGCCAATAACATTGCAAGAATAGCATGAACTTGCTTTTCTTTGCATTTACAATTCGGTTGGAGGTCTGTAACCATGACTCAATAACTGAGAAGGACTTTAGAGCGACCTGCTGAAGATGTAGTATTTAGCCGCTAAGCAGATAAGGGTAGAGTCATCTGCATAAAGCACTACACTGGTTCCAGTGCAGATATAATTTATAAAGATATTAAACAGTAATGATCCCAGGATCGATCCTTGAAGCACCAGCAGAGGCATGGAGAAATATCGAGTATTTGTTTTGTCATTTTTGCAGCTTGTTGCCTATTTGATAGGAAGCTATGGAACAATAACAGGGATAAGTGATCAAGTCCTAAAGGAGAGAGTTTGGTTAGTCATTTTTGATGGGGCTTTAGATGGGTGTAAGAAAGGAGAACAAACAAGGTTACCTGCATTTCTATGAAAGTTTATGATGTTAGCGAAACTAAAGAGGGCAGTGTTTGTACTATGGTGGGGAAGGAAGCCATACTGAGTTTGAAAAAGAATATTGTTACAAGGTAGTTGAGAAGCTGAGAACTGATGCATTTTTCAAGACTCTTGGAGGGCATATGATGGCTATAGATCTATATTTGGAGAATTCAATGGGTTTTCCACCTTTGTGCAGGGATTTTTTTTTTCACAGATTGAGGGGACGTAGTTGTGTGTCATTAACTGGTTTATCAGGATGGAAACTGGGTAAGTAAGGACAGCTGCTGCCATTTTAATGCATTTGCCTTGTAGATTATCAGTGCCTAAAAAGGTGGGTTTCAGTGCCAAGGTCTTAATCGTCTACTCAGAGGCAATCTCTGTTTAACATACAAGGCCATATCAAACCCTGAGCTGTTGGACATGCTCCACTTAAAGAAATCCCAATCCCTCAGAGCCACATGCTCCTGGGATCTACACCTTGTCATCACAATGAACAAAACATGCTGGAGGGATAGGTTCCTGACCTAGAGACTCCCCATACTCTGGAAGAGACTGCCCATACATATCAAGCAGAGCACCTCCTTGGCGCACTTCAAAAGGAACCCTGATGATTGGATGGGAGATAGGAAATTCATCCAGGGGATCATGTTAGTTGCCCTGCTAGACAGGGGTCCAGGGAAGTAAATATTGTGGGAAGAAATATCCAGGGAATTGTTATGGCTAGGCTTGTATAGGCCCTAGGGCCGATAGCCTAGTTCAACCTATGAACCTATGAACCTATATCTTTTAATGGTAGCCATTTGGCCAGGTACAAACTTGAAAGAAGGATAATTGTTTTCAGTTTAGATTGGTAAGGTGAAGGGAGAATCAGGGGTATTTTTGAGTAAGCTGCATATTGTTTTGGCAAAGTGATTATCAAAATGAGTAGCAGTACTATCATCAGTGCTGTTCATGTCTGGCGGAGGTGTGGTAGTGTGACCAGGGTATATTTATTGTGGTCCAAAACAGTTTGGAATTGTTTTGATTTTTATGCTGAAGACTTGCATAATAGGATTTGTGTCTGATTTATTTTCTTTTTTAGCATGATCTGTAAGCTGTCTAAAAATCTGTACACTGGTTTGTGTTTTACTACAGTGCCATTCTTTCCAGGCTTTGTCTTTGTGACATAAGTTGTGAGGTTTGTTTGGTTGACAAGGGTACAGGGTTTGATTTAATTCTTTCTGTACAAGTGTAAGACCGCTGCGAATGTTAAGAAAAGTTGTAATGAATTAAGTGACACCTTCATCTAGTGCCAAGGTCTTAAGTTTGGACCAATTGATAATGGATAGGTGAGAAATGAAGGTGTCCTTGTTAAATTAAGTAAGATGGCATACTTGGTTGTATAGGATTATTTTGTTTACATTGCTATGGTTTTGTACTCTACAAGTTGGAAGATGATCACTAATTATATCAGAGCCAACTGAGGTGCCTATATAGTTTGGCTGAGAAGTGAGGATCCAGTCTAGTGTAGAGTGCCTGTTACTACTTTTAATGAGTCTAGTGATTAGCTGAGTGAAACTGTAACAATTTATAGAGTTTGTAAAGGAGTCTTGAGTTTTAACTTTAAATCACTCAGAATTATGGTTTTGTGGAGGATATTGAAAGTTGTCCAGCACAGAAAATCTTCAGACGTTTGACACTGTTACCTGGAGATATATATAAGGCAACTATGCATATTGTTTTATGTTTCTTTCTTCTATAGATGATGGCCACACCCCTCCCCTTTCATTTCTTCTATAAAGCATATGGATGTTGTAACCAGAAAGCAGGATGTCTTCATCTTTCATTTCTTGTTTGAGCCAAGTTTCAGTTACTGTTAGAAAATCAGGGGAGCAGATGTTCTGTGCATTTATGTTTAAGAACAGCAAACTAGATACCCTATTAAGGGAAGTGGACAGAGAGAAGCTGGATAACTTCAGCGAGCTGATTGAGTTTTGTGGTTCTCTCTTGGGGCCTGGATTAGAACGGGTGGCATCACTAAGGTTCAGTGGTTTATGTAAATGAAACTAAGTATAGCCATTTGGATTTATGCTTATACAGTACATTGAGATTTTGGAGATTTTGGAGAATGGGGCTCTAATTCAGGTTATGTAATTTTAAACAGGTCAGTGTTTGTGTAGTTCCATCTAATTATCCAAGTTACACTTAAACACAGTTTCTCAATGACTGTGTTTAATGTGATTTGGGAGTTTGTTCCAGAGCAGTAGCAACCTCTGGAAGATGTGTATCTCTGCAGCATGTTCTGTTGATGTCACAGGTTAGATTAAGGTTCCTAGAGTAAGTGAGTCTTGTCCCAATTGATTTGCGGATGTGCAGCATTTCTCTTAGGACAGGGTCCGAAACTGCTCTGCAGGCCAGGCGCAAGTCAGTTATAAGCACCCTGTATGATGCAGAGTACAGTTACAGGGCCTTTAGTCTGTCCATGTTGGTCATTTGTTCAAGGCCTTGAATTTTCTTAGTGAGAAACCTCTGAGGTCTCTTCAGCTGCTGCAGGTGTTTGGTAAGATACATACAGAACAAAGCATTGTACTCAATTATTGTTCTGATGAGGGTTGAGTACAGGAAGGTTATGACCTTTTTAACTTTGGATGCTATACCCTTACTTGTGAGAATGTATTCTCATACCCATTTTCAGATAAAAAGAATCGGTTCCTAATATACTCCAACGTGCAGCATAATCTGACAGTGGTACATCACATAATCTACCCTCCATCTCTGTTAAACTCTCAGGAAAGAAAATGTAATCAATCTCACTAGGAAGCATTTCTCTGTGATATGCATAGGGTCTTGTCTCCCCAGTAGTAAGTTATCTATGCCTCACTTATCTTAGTATCTGACTTTATTTACTCAGATAGTTTATATACATTAGGACCATATCCATGTTTACCAATTGTATCATCATAAATAAATGTCACTGTCTGCTATATCAGTGTATACATTAATAAGGAGTAATCTTGCAATGTTATTCTTGCAATTTAAGTCACATAGAACACATCTTCCTGGTATTAAAATATATAATAATTTTATATAAAACAGTAGTATATTCCAAGTTTTTTAATGCGGAAATACCTAAACATAAATCATTGCCAAAGCTCCATGTGATATCACTTTTCCATAAAGCTTCTATTCAGCCTGATGTCTTCCAAATAATATCCACAGTGATCTAATGTTGAACATAGTACAGTTCTGTTTGGCATTCCGACTGCCTTTTATATGGAGCTTGGCTCAAGCTTCCAGCAGTTAGTGCGTGTAGAAAGTGCCCTTAAAATTTGGTCATACATTTAGCAGGATATAATCCTAATAGATTAGGCTACTGCAGCAGTTATTTTGTGTTCATCTTGAACATCCAAACTCCACATGATTGCACAACCAGAAAGAAAGAATCAAACAGAACAGTCTATCTTTAGGAATGTATTTAGAGCAACTGTACCACAGACATGTTTTGCACTAAAAAATATATATGATTAAATAAACTTACAACTGAAGTGACGCTCATTTTATCAAAACTGGAATCATTACTTTCTTTCATTTTCTCAGTTTTATATCATCTAATAATTCATAATCATTTTGCTTACTAGAAGTATATTAATGTCCTGCTGTATTATCATGTTTATTGCTTGTCGATACATTTTTTATCATTATCGCTGTTAGCATTTACTTGTGCTTTCATTTTCCATTTCACCTTCTTCGTGAGTAGCAGAAACTTAAAAAAATGACTGAATTATCAGTGTTTGATACAGTTTTATCAGATACAGTATTATCTTCCAACTTATCACCATCAAATAAGAAACGTTCTTTAGTGAGACTGTTTCGATAAAATGCTTTGTAGTCATTCTTAGAGTGTCCATTTTCACATTAATTACATTCATTACATTTTTGGTTGTGGTTGTGCAATCATGTGGAGTTTTGATGTTCAAGATGAACACAAAATAACTTTACTAAAAGCGCACCTAAAAACATGCTGGCTATGGCCTTGCAACTCCCACTATAATATCACCCACTCCATCCAACCACTACCTTTCTTTCCACTCCACTAACTACCTTGATTATAGCAAGCTCAGATGCTCATAAGCCTAGTACTTATTATACAGCAGGAACTTCTCATTGTAACATTTGTTAATGTCGATTATGTACTTCACAGATAAAGATTCTAGTTGTCTACTGATGTACTATGTTCTTCATCTGTAAATATGTTGTAAGTAATTGCTATGTTAAATTGTTAATCACTATGTAATCCAATGTAACTATTGTCTGTTTATTTTAACTGTGGAGCTTTTCTCCCCGGCCCTCCACTGAAAATGGACCTACGTCCAGTCGGACACTCCCGGTCAACAAATGTAAATAAATAAATAAATAAATAAATAAATTTTAAGGCATTGCAATATCAAATGTTTTTCATAACCACAGCTGTATCATTTTTTTCCTAGGCTTTCTCCCATACTTGCAAATGCCTCTTTTACAATGTATTATGATAATGTTTGGTAGGTGCTGTAAACAGTCACCTACTTCAGATAACCTAACCCATATTTTCCATGCCCATTTAAAAGTTTTTTCATCAAAAAGTGTCTTGATTTGAGCTCTAGCATTTTCCAGCAAAATGATGTCTTAAGTATTCTTCATATGTGACTGCAGTTCTGAAATTAATATTTTTTAAATAAAATGTTGCTACTAGTAACACTATAATAATTCCTTGGCATGCAAAGTGATTTATAATCAAACAGTTGCAGAAACTTATCAGATAAACTATTGTTTTCAAATGTCAAGTCAAAAAAGTGTTCATTTCCTATATTAATTAGTGCTTTGATGTCACTTGTTACACTTGTCCAAGTGGAGCAGTAATAAAATCCTATAACACATACATGTCAATGTAATTTCCATTTCTGTTTTAATATGTATATTTGGCAAGTTCTTCAGTTTGTGTTTTTTTGCTTCACTTCTAACATAGTGTAAAGTGGTGGAAAGAGCTGCACCATTTGTCTGACGTCTACTAAATGCCATTGTGGAGTCGCATTAATAGTTTTCTTCATGACTTCCTTTTTCTGGTTTAACCTGTAAATCAGTCCTGATCACTTTTTACCCATCTTCCAAATCACTGAAATTAGATTCAGAATAATGGAAAATTAGGTTTTCTTTATGTTTTTCAAGGGGAAAGTATTTTTTTATGGCATAAGATCAAGATAAAGTCATATCATCACTGAATTTTTGTTCTGCAGTCAAATTTGTAGTGTATCATTTTCAACACCTCCTGACTGTATAACTGTTACTTCAGTGAGCTCTGACTGTGGTACCTCCTTATCCACATTATTTATAAATCCATCAGGTAAAGTTGAAACAGCATTCATAGCTGTTATCTCAGTTTTATCTTCTAAGCTCATAAACAAGATATCATTGTTCTCTATAACACTCCTTGCCTGCAGCAGCCCTGTGTCTCTGTACACAGCAAAGGATGAGGTAAAAGATCCCTAATATCCTGACCAAATTTCCTTTAGTATGGATACTACCGTGGGACTAACTCAGCCAAGAAATTGCAAATAAATAAATTAAATAATTTAAATTCTCCAATAGCATTCATAAATACATTTAATGCAGCTTCTTATTTAGTATACTCGGTTCCATTAACAGAAATGTTTTGAATAAGTCTTTGATTCTCAATTTATTCCTTTCATTTATTCAGTTGTATTGGTTAACTGGGGTAGAATTCTACTCTCATTGGACCCTTTTTAAGCTTAGCCCAGGAGCATTGTCCAGTTAAGTGACCTGCAAAGTGTCACATATTTAGGTAAATAGAACCTGAGGGAGTTAAGCACTTGAACACAACAAGCAGCTTGCTAACAAATCAAACTGTAATCTTCTGTGTCAACTCCCAGATGTAACTTAAAAAACATGACCATGGAAAAACTAGTTGTAAGAAAGAATAAATTAACTTTCTTTCCATGAACCATGTTCATTAAATGTTGAATTTAAATCCTTATGCATATCATGCAGTTCTCTAAATATTTTAGTAATCATTCTTTCGTACTGACGCTTATCCTGTTTGACAGTTTCAGTTATTATGATTCACCTCGCTCTATGAAATACACTTAATCGCTATTTAATTTTTATTTATTTATTTAAAATGTGTTTACC
This sequence comes from Protopterus annectens, assembly GCF_019279795.1. Taxonomy (NCBI): domain Eukaryota; kingdom Metazoa; phylum Chordata; order Ceratodontiformes; family Protopteridae; genus Protopterus; species Protopterus annectens. The sequence continues at coordinate 1,657,803,392 of NC_056729.1, forward strand.
AGGGTAGAGCTCTGATCAAAATTGACCAATTTCAGTCTCAAACCAGAAATACAGAAAAGTCAGAATTACATTTAGTGACAGTAGCAGTATAATGAAAATACACATCTGTGAAATACCGATATTAAGTAACAAAAATACAAAAATACACATCTGTGAATTACCAATATTAATTAAAAAATATGAAAATACACATCTATGAAATACCGATATTAAGTAACAAAAAATATGAAAATACACATCTGTGAAATACCGATATTAAATAAAATATTAGAGTAGACACAATTGTAATATACTCTGAATACGATAAATTAAGACACACCTCATTTAGAAAGTGATGTGTCTGTGTGGTCTAAGTTGGAATGATAGGATAGTTGAATGAAATGAAGGGTATTAAGAGTTTGAGTATTTGGAAGAAGTCATGTTAAGCAAACTATTGTGTGAATGAGAAGTGAAGGCTGGTATGGTAGAACGAGCCATAGGAAGGACAGTATGAGTGTTACTAATAGGAGATTTAACTTGGCTCAGGTTAGGTAATACGACTGGATGACAGACAATGACATTTAGATGATGACAGGAGTTTGGCCTTTAGCTGAGTCCTACATTTTGGGTAGGATGAAGTGTCATATTTTTGGGGGAGTGATGTCCCAAATTTTGGGACCTAGTATAGAGAAGTATTGGAGTTTAGTTATGGGGGGCTGCATTGGGGGGCAGAGTAGTCATGGTTTCTGAGGCTGTAAGAGGAAAGTTGTCTAACTAGTTTAGTTGCTGCAAACAAGGAGGCATTATTATACATGAGAGCATGTGTATGTACCTTTAAGAAGCATTTCCAGATATCGCACATGCATATAAACACTGAGCACATGCAAGCAGAAGTACCATTTTGACAGAACAGCCAGAATGTTAAACATGTATGAGTGCAATAGTCAGTCTGTCAGGTTATTTAAGTTTAAGTTACAAAGCCTCATTTCTGATGTGTTTGTGTATAATAAAGCTGCTTGAACAGAACCCATGAATTTTCATCTGTTTTATCCTGACCAGATGAGTGACATGGTGTCAGAACCGGAATTAGATGAGCAATGTCTACAAGCCATGAGGTGCAAAGTTGAAGATGAAGGCAGACTAAGCAGGTTGAGTGAAATGGAGTACAGACAAACAAAAAAGGGCCAGAAATGAGCTAAATGTAAAGAAAACTGCACAAATGATTTATCTGGCAAAGAAAATGAAACAGCACATTTATAAGGCACAACACGTATTATTAATCAAACGAGTAAGCAAATGAAAGGCATAAACCACATTATTAATTAAACAAAATATTTGAAACCATGATATTTGATAAAACTAGCAAAACTATTCATATGGGGCTCAGAATTATCTTTGATTTGTTTAACGAGCATGTTTAAAGTAAAATGAGCACAAGAAAAGTATAGCGAGCATGATAAGAGATTAAAAGGACATAAAGAGTACAATAAAAGGGTAAATTAAGCTTACAGAGCAAGATGACTGCATGTTTTTTAGTAAAAGACCATGTTTTGGGCACAAACTACTATTCTGCATTGACCAAAGCCATTCAAATCATAACTAGAGTTGTTCAAAGTAGCTCAGAGTGTGCAAAGTGTTTGCAGAGTGTGTGCTTCATTACCGTACAATTATTTTAAAGAATTTGCTGTGTGCAAAGTACAGTTATATTGCAAAGTGCAGTCAAAGTACAGCCATTTTGAAAATCTTCTTGTGCTGTGTGCATTTATTTGCAGAAAGCTGCCATTTCAGAGTGTTTCTTACACTGTACAAAGTTATTTTGCAAAGTACGGCCATTTTGAAAGGTTCTTGTGTTGTGTACAGTTTATTTTCAAAGTGCATTAATCTCAAAGTGTTTCTTACTCTGATCTTTTTCCATTGTGTACAGTTTATTCACAAAGTACAGTTATTTCAAAGTATTTCTTACACTAATAAGGTGTGATTTCATAAAGTACAGTGATTTCAAAGTGTTCTTGTGCTACAGAGACTTATTTGGCAAAGTGCAGTTATTTCAAAGAGTTGTGCTATTGGGCATAATTACAAGTACTGGCATAAAGTTCTGGCATATGTATATTTATGTGTATGTTTGTACATAATTTCAAGCATCTTCACTACTGTGTATTGATATGGCAGAGGCATTTCGCAGACCAAGTCCACTTGTGTTTGATCATAATATAGCAGAGAATTGAGAGTATTCAAGCAGGAATATGATATTTTCATACAAGCAGCTTTTTCTGAAAAGATGTGCATACAAGGGCATTCATTTTGCTTAACTTAGCTGGGTCAGAAGATATTGAAAGAGAGCGTTCATTTGTGTATGCACCAGAAATATATGCAGGCCAGGGGGCAAACCACCATATTGTGGTACCGGCTGAGTCCAGGGAGGACCCTGAGTTCTTAAAATGTAAATTTAGAGAAATGTGCAACCCCCAGACAAATGTTACATTAGACAGGCACTTATTTTATACAAGGGACCAAAACAAAGGTGAAACTTTTTCTGCTTATATCACTGTTTTGAGAAGTAAAGCCAAAACATGCAGATTTGGTGACTTGAAAGATAAGCTAATAAAGGACAGGCTTGTGTGTGCTGTTAACTGTGCTGCAGTGAAAACAATTTTGCTTTATGACAGTGATTTAATGTTAAGCAAAGCCACAGAGATTTGTCAAATCCATGAGCTCACAGAAAGGCACACAAGTATGATTACAAATGATAAGAGCATGGTTTCAACAGCCTCTAGAGCAAATGTAGACAGCATGCAACATATAGCAAGCAGAAACAGGCCTAATCACATGGCAGCAGAAACCCCTGTTAGTGTGGCAAGGAAAGCCCAGAGCTTTCTAGCAAGTTCCAAGACTAGTTCAGTAAAAAGAGCATGCTTAGTACAGTATAAAAGTGAGTCAGCAAAACCCAGGTCAAGTCTTATTGTTAACTGCTGTAATTGCGGTGCCAACCATGAGTCTAAAAGAGAAAAGTGCTTAGGATTTGGTCAGTAATGCCACAAGTGTAAAAATGGAATAATTTTCAAAAGTTTTGTAAATCAAGCAGGCCTCATTCAGTTATTAAGAGAGGTCATTTAAAAAAGCAAGTTGATCGTATAGATAGCTGCAACCCTATTTCTATGTAGATGGTGTATCACTGGTCGTTGAGAAGGTCAATGCAGTAGATTTGTTGGCAAAGAACAAAGTATTTTGTACTGTCCTGAGCAATGGTAAACCCACAGAGCTCAAAGTAGGCACTGATTCAAAGGGTAATGTAATGTCAGCAGAAACATTTACTAAAGTGAGGGCTGGTGAGCAACTTAATTTGGTCAATTGTGTGAAGCTTGTTGCTTATGGAGGTGAAGAGATTCAAACCGAAGGCTCAGTAGTGCTTTCATGCTATTCGGTTGGAAACAGTTACAGCTTGAAACTTTATGTAGTCTGAAGACCTGTGCAGTCATTATTAGGTTCCAGAGACAGTTTGAGAATGAAACTGCTTTCTTTTACCAAAGAAGTACATCATGTAAGCACATGTCGCAGGTCCAGCTTCAGTGATACTATTTTCTCAGAATATGCTGATGTGTTCGATGGCAAGCTAAGCAAACTTCCAGTTGTGTACTCCATGAAGTTAGACCCAGAGGTCAGACCAGTGATCAGACCAGCAAGGAGTGTTCCAATAGCTATGCAGGACAAAGTCAAGGTCCAGTTAGACAAAATGGTGCAGCAAGGTGTGATTTGTCTAGTCACAGAACCAACTGAGCAGGTGTCTTCTTTAGTAGCTGCTCATAAGAAAAATTCAGATAAAATCAGAATATGCATTGACCCAAGAGACTTGAACAAGGCATTAAAAATACCTCATCATCTTATGCGTACCGTCAAGGGGACTGCAACCTTCATACAAAATCCCACTGTTTTTTTCTGTATTAGATGCAAAGAGTTCATTTTGGCAAGTGATGCTTGATCACAAATCCTCACTACTGACTACATTCAGTACCCCATTTGTTAGATACAGATTCCTCAGGATGCCTTTTGGTATAAATTCTGCCAGTGAAGTCTTTCAGCGTGCAGTAGAGCAACTTTTTTCTGGCTACCTGTGTGCTATAATAGTTGATGATTTACTGATTGGAGGTAATGGTGAAACAGCATGACAGAAACCTCAGGAAAGTTCTGGACACAGCTTGTGAAGTGAATTTAAAGCTCAGTCCTCTGAAGTGCAAACTCAGACTACCAGATGTTACTTATGTAGGTCATTTATTTACCAGTACAGGCTTACAACTAGATCCTTCTAAGTAAACAAGCAGCCATTCTTGAGAAGCCAGCTCCAGACAATGCCCGTACCTTACAGCGTTTTCTTGATATGGTTAACTATTTGGGCAAATTTATCCCTGACTTTAGTGAGTTATCAGCACCTTTAAGAGAGCTAATATGCAAAAATGTTGCATGGTCATGGTTAGAACAACACCAAAGAGCATTTGATAACCTCAAACTGCAATTTGCTAACCTGCCTACATTAAGATACTATGATGTCCACAAACCAGTAGATCTTTCTTGTGATGCTTCAAAGTTTGGTCTTGATGCAGTTATTCTTCAAGGGGGCAGACCTGTTGCCTATGCATCTAGAACACATACCCTAACTGAGATGCAGTATGCTGAAATTGAGAAGAAACTTTTGGCAATTGTGTCCGCATGTTCGAAGTTCCATGATTATATTTATGGCTGAGCTATCCAAATAGAAACTGACCATCAACTTCTAGTCATTATTTTAAAGAAGCCTATGCATTCCACTCCAGGAAGAATACAAAGAATGATGCTCAAATTGCAAAAGTACAATTTCAAAATGGTCTATACAAAAGGTAAATGTCTTTATCTGGCTAATACCTTATCCAGATCACCCAGAATTACCACCGAACAGCTTGATGCTGAGAATTTTGACTTTGATGTCATGGAAGTGCATAATTTTTCTTCCATGAGACTTGATGAGCTAAGAGATCATACAAAAACTGATCCAATTTTGCAAAAGCTCAACCACTTCATCAGTGTAGGATGGCCACCGAAGCAATCCAGTGTACCGCCAGAAGTACAACCTTACTTTCCCTTCCAGAGGTGAGATGCTGATGGAAGATGGTATCATTTTCAAAGGTCCAAAAGTTATTGTCCCTACTTCCTTACAGCACGAATACATTCAGATTTTACATTGTGGCCACCCAGGTTTCAATTCTACCAAAAGAATGGTGAGAGAACTAGTATTTTGGCCTTCTCTAGCAAAAGACATTGATAAAATGCTTTCTTCTTGTTCAGCGTGCAACAGTACTAAGCCACATTTGCAAAAAGAGCCACTTCAGCTAAGCCAAATTCCTGAACTACCTTGGTCAGCAGCAGCAACTTGACATATTTGAGTGGAACAGTCAACATTACTTAGTGTTGGTAGACTCTTATTTGAACTGGTTTGTGATCGATTTACTACCTAACCTAACATCCAGTGCTATTACTAAGATGAAACTTCATTTCTCAGTCCATGGTAGTCCACACAAAGTTATTTCTGACAGCAGTTCTCAGTTTATCAGTCAATTGTTTCAGAAATTTGCTAAAGAGTGGGACATTATCCATGTTACTATTAGTCCTGAATATACTCAATCAAACGATGGCCTTGCTGAACATGCAGTACAGAAGTGCGAAGCAATTACTGGAGAGGTCAAAGCATAACAATATCAATATCTGTTTGAATTTACTTAATCTCGGAAATATACCCTGTGACAACCAACTAGGCTCGCCTGCTCAGAGACTTCTATCTAGGCAAATCAGAACAACCTTACCTATCAGCTTGTTGGTGCCTAAAGCTAAAAACAACACAGCAATCAAAGCCTATCTTTTTGAGACGAATTCTTCTCAGAAGTCCAGCTATGATAAAATGAGCAGATTTCTTTGTCTGTTAAAAGAAGGAGAGACAGTGAAGATGCAAACAGCAAAAGGTTTTCATTGATTTTGTGTGAGATGTATATGTACAGAGCCAAGATCCTACTTAGTGGAATCTGAGGGTATATAGTACAGGAGAAACCACAGACATCTTCTTCCTGTATCAGAAACAATATCACAGTAGGGTACCTGTGATACAGACTCTAGATCTCAGAGCATCCCTGACAATGTTCATACTGAACAACATGTCGCAGTATCCATTCCTGTTCCTGATGATGTTCCAGATGTCCCCAAAGTTGAACATTCCTTGAAGACAGTCCCCATTGCTAGATCCAATTCTGACTCTTGTATTAGATGTGCAGGTCATATTTCCAGACCTAGTGTAAAATACACAGCAACTTGGACATAACTGTTTTATATGTGTCTAATTTTGTATGATTGCTTGTCAAATAATTAGTTCTGTATAAATTGCATGTCAAAAGATCATTTCTGTAAATTTCATGTCATTGAATACTGTCATTTCATATATAGACTATTTCTCAAATAGGGAGGATGCAGGTCAGAGCGTGTGTATATACCTTTAAGAAGCATTTCTAGATGTAGCACGTGCATATAAATACTGAGCATGTGCAGGCAGCAGTGCCATTCTGAGAGAACAGTCAGAGTGTTAACATGTATGAATGTGGTAGTCAGTCTGTTTGTAAGTTTAAGTTTAAGTTACAAAGCCTCATTTCTGATGTGTTTTTGTGTAATAAAGCTGCTTGAACAGAACTCACAAATGTTTGTCTGTTTTATCCTGACCAGACAAGTGACACTTATTAACTAGGAGATTCAACAAGTTAGGATTCTAGGAGAAGGTCAACTATTTATTGAGCAGGGAGCAATTTTGATTTTCAAATGTTTTATAGTGGTGTTCATTTTCAGAAGACTAGGTAATAAATCTACATACAGTACTTCATAGGTTATTGTTTAAATTTGTAACAAACCAGATCCGTATGCAGGAAAGAACATCAGCGTTAATAAAACAACCAAACTGACTAAGCGCTTTCACCCACAATTGGGCTTCATCAGAGTCAGTGTAAAACAACAGAATTAACATTTATATACCAATTACTACTAATTAATTGGACAAATTACACTCTTATTGTAACATACATTTAACCCCAAGAATCCAGTTCCCATCACGTAAAAAGTAACCACTTAGTATGCAAAAACTTGTTGTCTATACTAAAGCTACAGCAACATTTAAAAATAATTAAACTCATTCATTCTGTTAAAATACAAAGATAACACTAGACATGATTTTAATGTTATATAAACATCTAAAATATGCATACATTATAAAAACTGTGATTTATATTTTAATACACATGCTGTTGAAATATTGTCATTGATGCCTGGTGTGTTAGATGCATCCAGGCGTAACTGCCATAAACATTCCCTCACTTCCAGTAAAGTTTTAAGATCTCCCCCAAAATCACGTTTTGGCAGTCTATCAATGACAAAAAATAAAAACCTTTTAAAATTAGTGCAATTCTTACTATGATAAATAGGGAATTAGTAGATTTTTTATTTTTAATGTCTCTATTATGCTCAAGTATTCGTAAGCTCAGTTTTCTTGTGGTCCTACCCACATAAAATACAGTACAGGATAGACATGTAGCCACATACACCACCATACTTGTGTTACAGTTACAATACTCAAGACATTTTAATGTCTGCTTGTAACTGCATATATGTATGGTCCGTTGTTAATCAATTTACAAGTGCTACATGTACTGCATTTATCCATCCTAGCAGGTCTTTGACTAGTTGTCCAAGAAGATTTTTCAAAAAGATCTTTCAAGTTCTGACCTCTACTATTGATAAACCTTGGAACACATCCAATTGCATCTTTTAATTCCTGAGTAAACACACTGTCCCATACAGGGTGTATAATATTCTTATCCTTGGTTCCCATCAGATTGTACTCAATAACCATACCAGAATGGTAGTTCTGACCGGGGTTATTATTGCCATGTATTATACCAAGATATCTATTGTTATCCAGCAAAATAGGCCTGAAGTCATCAATTCTTCTTTTTTCAACTTCTTTACTAATGCTAGTTAGTAAATCAGAGGGCTACCCTCTCGTTTTGAACATATCTATCAACTTGTCAAGTTCTACCCTAAAACAAATGTCCTGCCTTACTATTCTGCACATACGTATCATCTGCCCCTTGACCTCATTTTTCTTTTGATAGTCAGGATGACAGCTGTCATAATGTAAAAATGATTTAGTGTATGTTTTTTTATGAAAAATATTGGAATGTATTTGACCATTTTCTTTGTATAACTGTATGTCCAAAAAATCAATTTTAACCTTGTCAAAATGACTTGTAAATTTAAAAAATACTGTTGTTTCATTCAGACAACCAATAAATTCATCAAGTTCATGCCTGGAGCCTTTCTATAAAATATGTATAGCATCCAAATACCGTAAGTACGTCAAAATATTGGGGTCTATATTAAAACATCGAAGTATTACTACATTGAATGTTCTACTATTGAACCATTTCACTCGAAACACCACAACATTGAACACTTAGAACAGCAAATCTTTTCCCAGGGAAAAAATTTGCTGTTCCAACAAACATACACACAACATAAGCACACCAAGATACATAGTCCACACACATACACTTCACAAAAAACCCTACACTATACCATACATACACTACTAGCTATCCACTTACCTTAACCCAACCCTAACCTTAAGGTCCATAACTACCAGACACTCACCTTACCGCTCCCTAACCCTAAAGTCCCTATCACACACTGACCTTACCCGCTCCCTAACCCTAAATTCCCTATCGCACACTCACCTTACCTGTTCCCTAATCTTAAAGTCCCTATTGCACACTCACCTTACCCACTCCCTAACCCTAAAGTCCCTATCGTACACTCACCTTCATTCGCACACTTACCTTAACCCGGTCGTAACCTTCACTCCACGGTCGAGGAAATAGCGAAGTTGCAGAAACGGCCCACTGAATACTTTCCCTAGGTAAGTATTCAATATTCTGCAGCTTCGCTATTTTCAGCTTTCGATGCAAAGGGTTCGATATTAGTACATTCAAAGTAGTAATACTTCGATGTACTAATATAGACCCAAAATATTTGACATGTACTCAGACTTAAATACAAATTGTTCCTCCCATTCAGCCAACACAAGGTTGCCATAAATGGGTGCACATCTAGCTCCCATCGGAACCCTAGTCCTCTGTTTAAAATATTCACCATCAAACAGTATGTAATTATTGAGTAGTACAATCTCCATTAATTCCACTAAAAGGCTTCTCTTTACTTGATGCAGTTCACTGTGTTTTGCCAAACTATTACTAAATCAATCTAACCCAATTTGGTGGGGGATCACAGAAAACAAATTAATGACATCCACTGTTACAAACCAATATTCATCCGTATTTTCTACCTGGATCTTCCTAATGCAGTCTAGGCAATGCCAAGAATCTTTTAGAATGTGTGGTTAATTATCCAATATATTTTTACTTGTAATATCTATATATGACGCAAGGGGCTCAGTTTTTGAGCCTCTAGCTGCCACAATATGCCTAAAGGGTGGGCAGTTGATGTTCTTATGAATTTTGAGAATTCCAAAAATGAAGAGGATAATAGGATGTTCCACTAAGAGATACTTAAACCCATCATGAGTAATAATCCCCTCACACATAAATTCATAAGGCTGCCAATCAATTTTAATGTAGGCCCTCTGTACCTCAAATTTAGATACCAAGGTTAAGAATATTATATACTCTGTATGGGACAGTGTGTTTACTCAGGAATTAAAAGATGCAATTGGATGTGTTCCAAGGTTTATCAATAGTAGAGGTCAGAACTTGAAAGATCTTTTTTTGAAAAACATTCTTGGACAACTAGTCACAGAACTGCTAGGATGGGTAAATGCGGTACAGGTAGCACTTAGGTTCATAGGTTCATAGGTTCATAGGTTCATAGTAGGCTATCTGCCCTGAGGCAATTATAAGCCTAGCCCGATTCTGTATGGCTTACGCCACCCCTTGATTTGAGTATACTGTGCCCTTTTTAAGGTTTAGTTTACTGTGCCTCTGTCTAATAGTGACACGGGAGTAATCCCTGGGACAAACCTAAGATCCCCCATCCACCTATCGAGATTCTTCTTGAAGAGATTCAGTGAGGTGCTCTGCCTCACATGAACTGGAATTCTATTCCAGAGTGAAGGGAGCCTCTGGGTTATGAACCTGTCCCTCCAGCAAGTTCTATTTATTTCTGTGCTGAGGTTCAAGTCCCTCGAGCATGTGGCTCTAAGGGATTTAGATTTACTGAGGTGGAGCATGTCCATTAATTCTGGATTTGACATAGCTTTGTATGTCAGGCATAGATCGCCTCGAAGTAGGCAGTATGCAACTGAGTAGAGCTGGAGTTTTTAACTGAGCAGCATATGGCATCTGTTTGAGACCCTTGATCCTCTTGGTGAGATACTTTTGGGGTCTTTCTAATTGCTGCAGGTGTCGGGTAAGGTACATCCCAAAAGGGGCATTGTATTCTATGATGGGCCTGATGAGGGATGAATAAAGGGGCATGATTACCTCTCTTGATCTAGATGTGAAACCCTTCGTGATGAGGTGGGCTATGTAGAAGGTCTTTCTAACCACTTTGGCAATGTGGTTTTCAAAGGAGAGATTGCTATCAACTTGGGTCCCCAGGTCCCTAATAACTTTCTCTGTACTTAATGGGTTTCTGCCTATGTGGTAATTTGTGGGCACATTGTTTTTGCCAAAGGGTATGACTATACATTTTTTGGCATTTAGCTTTAAACCATGGTGCTTGCACCAGTTATCTGTCTCTGTGAGACCTTTTTGAAGGATGTTTGTGTCAGCTGGAGAGTTGATTATGGCGCCCAGTTTGCAGTCATCTGTGAACTTGGTGAGCCTTAGTCCTCCCACGTTTGCCTGTACCTCGGAAAAGTATATACCAAACAAGAGTGGTCCCAGGACAGAACCCTGTGGGATGCCACTTGTGACTGGTTTCAAGTATGACATTGCTCCAGCAACTCTCACTCTGTGGGTTCTGTCTTTGAGCCAGTTTGCGACCCATCTTGTGACATAGGGGTTTATATTTAAGCTGGATAGCTTATCTATGATGCCCGAGTGGGGTATTGTGTCAAATGCCTTTGCAAGGTCCAGATAGGCTGTGTGGACTACCTTCCCTTCATCTATGGCTTTGGTGACTGTTTTGAAGAAGTCAACCTGGTTCAAAAGGCAGGATCTGCCCTTGACAAAGCCGAACTGGGTAGGATCTAGTGTCTGTAGGTCCCCAATGTCTTTGCTTATGAGCTCCATGATGATCCTCTCCATAGCCTTGCAGACTAAGCTAGTCAGGCTTATGGGGAGATAGTTTCTAGGGTCCGTAGAGGCTCCACCTTTGTGGAGTGGGACCACTGTTGCTGTACGCCATTCTGTGGGCACATATCCTGTAGTGAGGCTGAGATTGTATAGCTGTTTTATTTGAGGGATTAGTTCCTCTTGGAGTTCATGTAGGATGCAACCTGGGACGCCATCTGGTCCCATGGAAGCAGTGTTTTTTGCTTTGGAGAGGGCAGCCTTCACCTGAGCATCAGAGATGTTTGGGAGGCAGCCTTCTGCTGGGATAGATACTTGCTCTTTTGGGGGGGAGGGGGGAGTTTGCACTGAACCTGTCTGCCAGGATATTGGACATGTCTGTGGGTTCAGTGTATTTTTTGTCGTTTAGAATCAACTCAGAACAAGTCTGGGAGTTGCATCCCAGGTTTCTAACATAACTGAAAAAAGACTTATGATTGTCTTTGGTGTCCTGTGCAATTTTTCTCTCGAAGCTGGCCTTGGAGGATTTTATGAGGGATCATAATTTTTTGCTAGTACTGATCAGAGATGCCTTCCCTATTAGGGATTTTGCTCTATCATGTAGTAGCTTCCTCCTTCTGTTGTACAGTTTATTTTTGGCAGGGGTCCACCAGACTGGATGCCTGCCTTTGGATGATTGGGTCTTGGTTTTGTTTGGGATAGCATGATCCATGCATTCCTGGAGATGTCCGTAGAATGCGTTTATATAGGATTCTGCAGTTTGGGCCGTAGTTTCCACTGGCCCTGGGGCCTTGAAGGATTCCACTTCAGTTTTGAGAAGTGAGAAGTTCGTTTTTGAGAAGTTTTTCACTGTGGTTTTCTGGGCTGGGGTGGGGTCGGGATGTGGACATCCAGTGAAATTAATTTATGGTCTGATCTTACCAATGAGGGATATACTTCTGGTGTGGAGCATAGAGTCCCCATGTTGGTAATGATCAGGTCTAGTATGTTGTCCCCTCTTGTGGGAGTGGTGACTAGTTGTTCCATAGCATTTGAGTTTATAATTTCCAGGAACCTTTGGGCTAAGGTGCTGGGGCTTGAGTAGTGCTCCCAGTCAATGTTTGGGTAGTTGAAGTCACCCAATATAATGGTGTTCGGAGAGATCTTCATGTTCTCCAATGTTTTCAGGAAAGCCGAGTGGGATTCCTGACTTTGAGAGGGTGGTCTGTAGGATGCTATAAACTGAAAAGCAGTCTTGCCCACTGTTAGTTGCACATGGATGGTCTCCGATACTTCGTGCAATGCCACTAACCTGGAGGTGTGGAATCCTTGATAAATGTGGAAACTCCCCCTCCTTTTGTGGTTCGGTCTGGGTTTTGGGGCTGAAAAGCATGATATGAGGTATAGCCTGGTAGTGCTGGGGTGCTCTCTGGAGCCTTGAACCAGGTTTCTGTCACTGCACAGATATCGATGTTCTCCATACTGAGGAGAGCTTCGAGTGCGTGCATCTTGAGGTTAAGACTTCTGGCGTTTAGCAGCATTACCCTTAGTTTCTTGTTCCTTGTGCTGTCTATGGGGGTGGGTTTGACTTTTGAGCCTTGCCTAAAAAAGGCACTATGGGGGTGGCAAGAGCCTTTGCCAATATCCGAAAGCCCAGTGGTGACAGGTGCAAGCTGTCCCTAGTGAAGCAACGTGGCTTGTCAAGCATGTCATCCCAGGCTGACAGACACTGGATCCCCTTTGAATGACACCAAAATTTTAGCCAGTTGTTAAAATCGATCATTTTGTCTTTGTACTGTGGCATCATTCTAGGTGAGGGTAAGATGCTGCTCAAGGTCAGGGTCATACCAGCCTGGGCTACATGATCAGAGAACTCCTCTATGTCTCTTTTCATGTAGTCCAGGGAGGTACGTCTCAGGTCATTCACACCAGCATGTACAATGACTGAGTTATATTTGTATTTGCTTTCGAGTGACCTGAGTGCTTGCGTTATGTGGCAGATCCTAGCACCCGACAGGCAGCTCACCATGACCTTCTCTTTATTTAGCCTGGTGAGCGGGACGTCAATGTGTCTGACAATAGAGTCACCTATTACAAGAGTATCAGGTGTGTTACTCAGCCTTAAGGGCTGTGGCTGCTTGGCACACTGACTTTGTGGGCTATGTGTTGTGCGTGTTTTGTTTTGAGGTAGCGTTTTCTTGGATGTCTGCTTTGGAGGTCTCTGTTGCTTAGGTAGATTTTTATTTAGAGACTCCGAGTATGTTTTTGTGTATTTATGTGTTTGGTTCGCTGATGTGGTGGGACTATGTGATACTGGAATTGTGTTGTGTGAGGTTACCTTCTCCTCCTGACTGGTTACACCAGTTTTGAGATGAGAGAGCTCAGCCTCCAGTTTGGCTAAATAGTTGCATCTCTCACATATATTTGAACCTGTTTGGAGGAGGAGAGGGTTGTCCGTGTACATGAGACAGTTGTAACATTGCCTCAAAATTCCCAGATTCACCAGCTGGACTGGAGAGGAAACCATTGACTGACCTTTGGACATGCTAGAGTAATATAGGGAAACTGAATTTAAGACGGACCAATAGGGGACAGGGTAATCGTAGAGAGTATAAGAGTAAGTAGTGCTTATGGTTTAATAGTGCTAACTTGTAGGATTACTTAATTGGACCAGTGAAGGGCCTTAGTATGAGAATATGGTATTTAAATTGAGAGATAGAGCAGTTCTAAGGGAAAAAGTGAAGAGCAGACTTTGTGGAGCCAGGAATAGTTTAAACCCAATTAGGCAGCGCTGCCCGCTGTTGCGCTATGCACAAAAACACGCAAAACCGCGCAAAAGAGGGTTTTAAGAGAGGAAGATGAAGGAGTTTTGGAATTGACCCAAAATGGCCAATAAAACTACAGTTTCAAGTCAGTAACCACTCCCACAGGGGCAGGCAGGCTGCTCAATGTTTTTCACTGCCACTGATCAACAGAGAGACTTCCCTTTAGCCCAGGCAAAAACTGGCCTCACAGAAACTTACAAACAGTTTAAGAACAGCAAGCCTGTAACTGAACTTTTTTAAATCTCAGAAAAGTGGGAAAAAAGCAAGATTTTTTTTTTGTTTTTTTCAGAGATAGCAGAGGTTCACAAGTATTAACAAGTTATAACAGTGCAGTAAATGACCCCACACAAGAGTGCTAGGCCAAAGACAGATAAAATGCAAGTTTTGAGAAAAAAACGATTTTAAAAATAAGTGCAAACAGGAAATTCAGCAAACAGCTTTAGGTTGTGCTCTAAATACAGTTACTAATGCAGAAATGAAGTTTAACAAGCCAGAAAATGCTCAAAATAGGCAGCTATGCAGAAAAACTTAGAAAATAAACAGAGGAAACATACTTAAAATCTCAAAAGTGGCTCCTTTCTTCTCTCAGCATTTTCTCCTCTTGGTGGGTGCTTCACCAACAGCCAACAAGCCTGAAAAGATGCCAAAACCATGAGGTAACCAGGTTTTAAGAGAGGAAGATGAAGGAGTTTTGGAATTGACCCAAAATGGCCAATAAAACTACAGTTTCAAGTCAGTAACCACTCCCACAGGGGCAGGCAGGCTGCTCAATGTTTTTCACTGCCACTGATCAACAGAGAGACTTCCCTTTAGCCCAGGCAAAAAATGGCCTCACAGAAACTTACAAACAGTTCAAGAACAGCAAGCCTGTAACTGAACTTTTGTAAATCTCAGAAATAATAAATGGACCATACGTACAGATATGCAGTTACAAGAAGTCCTGGGTATTGTAACTGTACGACAAGTATGGTGGTGTATGTGGCTACATGTCTATGCTGTACTGTATTTTATGTGGGTAGGACCACAAGAAAACTGAGATTATGAATATTTGAGCATAACAGAGACATTAAAAATAAAAAATCTACTAATGCCCTATTTAATCATAGTAAGAATTGCACTAATTTTAAAAGGTTTTTATTTTTTGTCATTGATAGACTGCTAAAACGTGATTTTGGAGATCTTAAAACTTTACTGGAAGTGAGGGAATGTTTATGGCAGTTACGCCTGGATGCATCTAACACACCAGGCATCAATGACAATATTTCAACAGCATGTGTATTAAAATATAAATCACAGTTTTTATAATGTATGCATATTTTAAATGTTTATATAACATTAAAATTATGACTAGTGTTATCTTTGTATTTTAACAGAATGAGTGAGTTTAATTATTTTTAAATTTTGCTGTAGCTTTAGTATAGACAACAAGTTTTTGCATACTAGGTGGTTACTTTTTATGTGATGGAAACTGGATCTCTGGGGGTTAAATCTATGTAACTATTAGAGTGTAATTTGTCCAATTAATTAGTACTAATTGGTATATCAATGTTAATTATTTTGTTTTACACTGACTCTGATGAAGCCCAATTGTGGGTGAAAGTGCTTAGTCAGTTTGGTTATTTTATTAAAGCTGATGTTTTTTCCTGTATACGGATCTGGTTTGTTACTAGTTTGGAGATTTTCTTTTGACAGTAGTTCTCTACGAGTTCGTTTGCTTGGTAAGCTACACCGGCTTTTATTTTGAGTTGAAAAGCTGTTCGTTCTCATAGGCTAAGCTGTAATAGCTTTTTATATGTACTTTTTTGGCTATACCAGTGTATGCTGTGGGCCCCTGAAACAGGATAGCTACATTGTCTTCTGTTTGGAGTTGAAAAGCTGATTGTTTTCTTTGTTGATTCCTGTGAGCTGAAAGCTCTTATTTTTTACTTGTTGTGGGTGAACAAGTTGAATGAACTTAATGAAGCGGTTAATAGCTCAATACACAAAGCTATCTAAACAAATTGTTTCACTGCTACAAGCCAATGGCTCTAGTAACATTTGTGACAACAGTAACATTACTATTACCAGCTGCCAAGCTGAATTATTGACATTACACACACCACCAGGTTCCAGCGGCTTTGGTTTAACAAGGGCTGATGGTAGAGGGATGAATGGAGAGAAGACCAGGTCAGTAACATCTGCTTGAGATGTTAGTAAGGAACCTGTGTTACCAGACTGGGAAACACTTCTGGCTCCCCCAGTTTTATGTAATGGTCCTTCCTTGGAGCAAAACATGAACTTTAGGAATTTCAACTCACAGTTACGATTGTTCAAGAAGCTTACCAGGAAGTTTAAATCACTGCAAATGGACAATGCTTTCCTGGAATGCTCTATTGAATTAAACCAGTGCCGAGGGGACTTAGAGTGTTCAAGTTTCCTGTGGGCATACAGGAAAACATGGAAGCATACCAGGACTTGTTGGTGTTATTGGATCAAACAGGTATGGATTTAATGCAGATAATTATACAAGCTAACACTGTTAAATTATCCAAGTTAAAAAATGAATTGTTGACTTTAAAGCACAGCATTTTTAATGACTTGTTGTTTGAGATTAATAAGGCATGTTTTGACAAAATTTTGGTTGATGTGGATAAATTTGTTAAAATGGGGTTGGAAAGGGAACAAAAGAAAATTGTCAGAGACACTCTTGAATATAAAGAAAAAAGAGCTTACCCCTTTTCACGAAAGGGTGACAATGTCAATAGAGACAATGTGAATAATGAGACAAATGGGGCTCTGAATGATGAACTACAGGCTGTGCAGACAGATACCTGTGAAAATTCAGACAAGTTTTTAGACAACCATCATTAAGGTGCTCGGACCAGTTAAGGAACCAGGCACAGTATCAGAATTTTGCAGACACGAGACCCCCGAGAGGACAAAATTTCCAGCAAAGGGGGAGATGGGGGGGGGGGGTCCACGTCGACAGAGGTACAACAACTGGCAAAACTGGCATGAGAATTACAACTAGACTTGAGTTCTAGATTTTGTGATGATTTGTCCATTGATGAGTTTACATATGACATGTTTTCTATTAATAATAATGTTTATGATGATGTTGAACATGATGACACTGACAACATGGGTATTACTAATAATTTTCAACAATATGGTGACAATGATTTTAGGATTTATAATTATTCTGATTTCAGGATTTCTGAACATCACATTAGTCTTTCTAAAAGAGGGTTTTCCTTTATTCCTAATTTCAGGTATGGGATTGGGTGATTGCTTATTAATCTGAGACTATACACAAGACTTTTGAATTTAAGGTTATATTTTGGGAACAATTCTTCTGTGGATGTTGACAGAGAGGGCAATTGAGCCTCAAAAGAAGTAGTGTGTTTATACCACCATACAATCCTTCTGTTATGGTGTTTGAGCATCTTTGTACAACTCAGATACGTAGGTGTTTAGAACATGGAACACCACCCAATAATAATTTATCTATATCTGAGCAGTTCTATTTGAAAGAACTAACACAAAGTAACCAATACAGGGTGATGAAACCCAATAAAGCTGGGGGGGGGGGGGTTGTTATGTCAAACACTGAATACACATGCAGAATGCAACTATTATTACATGACACAGAAATGTATGACTTGATATCTAAATTTGAGGTACAGAGGGCCTGCACTAAAATTGATTGGCAGCCTTATGAATTTATGCGTGAGGGGATTATTACTCCTGATGGGTTTAAGTATCTCTTAGTGGAACATCCTATTATCCCCTTCATTTTTGGAATTCCCAAAATTCATAAGAACATCAACTGCCCACCCTTTAGGCCGATTGTGGCAGCTAGAAGCTCAAAAACTGAGCTCCTTGCGTCATATATAGATATTACAAGTAAGAATATATTGGATAATTTACTACACATTCTAAAAGATTCTTGGCATTGCCAAGACTGTATTAGGAAGATCCAAATGGAATATACTGAAGAATATTGGGTTGTAACAGTGGATGTCATTAATTTGTTTTATGTGATCCCCCACCAAATTGGGTTAGATTGGTTTAGTAATAGTTTGGCAAAAGACAGTGAACTGCAGCAGGTAAAGAGAAACCTTTTAGTGGAATTAATGGAGATTGTACTACTCAATAATTACATACTGTTTGATGGTGAATATTATAAACAGATGACCGGGGTTGCAGTGGGAGCTAGATGTGCACCCATTTATGCCAACCTTGTGTTGGCTGAATGGGAGGAACAATTTGTATTTAAGTCTGAATGCATGTCCAATATTTGATGTACTTAAGGTATTTGGATGCTATACATATTTTATAGAAGGGCTCCAGGCATGAACTTGATGAATTTATTGGTTGTCTGAATGAAAAAACAGCATTTTTTAAATTTACAAGTCATTTTGACAAGGTTAAAATTGATTTTTTGGACATGCAGTTATACAAAGAAAATGGTCAAATACATTCCAATATTTTTCATAAAAAAACATACACTAAATCATTTTTACATTATGACAGCTGTCATCCTGACTATCAAAAGAAAAATGAGGTCAAGGGGCAGATGATACGTATGTGCAGAATAGTAAGGCAGGACATTTGTTTTAGGGTAGAACTTGACAAGTTGATAGATATGTTCAAAACGAGAGGGTAGCCCTCTGATTTACTAACTAGCATTAGTAAAGAAGTTGAAAAAAGAAGAATTGATGACTTCAGGCCTATTTTGCTGGATAACAATAGATATCTTGGTATAATACATGGCAATAATAACCCCGGTCAGAACTACCATTCTGGTATGGTTCTTGAGTACAATCTGATGGGAACCAAGGTTAAGAATATTATACACCCTGTATGGGACAGTGTGTTTACTCAGGAATTAAAAGATGCAATTGGATGTGTTCCAAGGTTTATCAATAGTAAAGGTCAGAACTTGAAAGATCTTTTTGAAAAATCTTCTTGGACAACTAGTCAGAGACCTGCTAGGATGGGTAAATGCGGTACATATAGCACTTGTAAATTTATTAACAACAGACCATATGTACAGATATGCAATTACAAGAAGACATTAAAATGTCCTGGGTATTGTAACTGTAACACAAGTATGGTGGTATATGTAGCTACATGTCTATGCTGTACTGTATTTTATGTGGGTAGAACCACAAGAAAACTGAGATTACAAATACTTGAGCATAATAGAGACATTAAAAATAAAAAAAAATCTACTAATGCCCTATTTAATCATAGTAAGAATTGCAGTAATTTTAAAAGTTTTTTTTTGTCATTGATAGACTGCCAAAACATGATTTTGGAGGAAATCGTAAAACTTTACTGGAAGTGAGGGAATGTTTATGGCAGTTACGCCTAGATGCATCTAATGCACCAGGCATCAATGACAATATTTCAACAGCATGTTTATTAAAATATAAATCACAGTTTTTATAATGTATGCACATTTTAGATGTTTATATAACATTAAAATCATGTCTAGTGTTATCTTTGTATTTTAACAGAATGAGTGAGTTTAATTATTTTAAAATTTTGCTGTAGCTTTAGTATAGACAAAAAGCTTTTTCATACTAGGTGGTTACTTTTTATGTGATGGGAACTGGAAGCTTGGAGGTTAAATATATGTAACAATTAGAATGTAATTTGTCCAATTAATTAGTACTAATTGCTATATAAATGTTAATTCTGTTGTTTTACACTGACTCACGCCCAGTTGTAGGTGAAAGCGCTTAGTTTGGTTGTTTTATTAAAGCTGATGTTCTTTCCTGCATATGGATCTGGTTTGTTACTAGTTTGGCGTTTTTCTTTTGACAATATTGTTTACATTTGTTTGGAGTTTTTGACACTGCGACTATGAGGGAGAGTCCACATTTGTACTGAAAAAGTGAATACCTTTACCTATTGCTGTTCTGGTGGTTTTAATAAGAAAAGGGGAGATTTTATTGGGCCAAAATAGGAGAGAGGTTACCTTTTTCCTTGTGTAGTCAAGGTGGCAGGAGAAGTTAAGAGAGGAGTCAAGGCAAATGCCATGGTATTTAAAAGAGTTAGCATTTTTGTTGGAGCATTGTGGTCATAGAAATGGAAAGAAGTTTGTGTTTATGTTTCTGTTTGGTGCCAAACACATAGTTTGGGTTTTGTTGGGGATCCAGTGGGTTACTGCTAGGAAAACTGACTATAGATCTTTCTGATGGTTGGGTACGAAGTTCTTTGTTCAAAACAGTGCCATGTTCTCTATGTATAGTAGGAGGGGGAGATGAGGTAGGTAAAAATGGAAGTTTATTTATAAAGGTAGATAACTTTAGAAAAACAAGTATAGAACCTTGTGGTACTCCTTTTTGAAGGCTGACTGACTGGGAATTTGCAGTGGCAACTGGTGAAGTGGTTTTGAAACCAAGGTAAGGAATCTGAACTGTCTTGGGAGTTGGCTTATGGGATTAAAGAGCTGTTAACAAGCTGTTTTCTGTGGTCCAGTGATACAAGGTTTGATTCCCTCAGCTTCTGTTGCTTGTGTGACTCTGAGCAAATCATTTAATCAGACACTGCTCCCAGGCAGAGTCTGAAAAAGGTCGATGGAGATCAGTGCTCTACCCTGGGAAACAAATACAAATAAATGATAAATACATAAATAAACTTATGCCTATTAATAGTAGGTGATGGGGAAGACTTTGTGATCAGCAAGGTTGAAGGCTTTTGTAAGGTTAATAAAAATGACACCAGTGAGCTGGCCATAGCTAGTAGTAACTGATGGTCAGTTAGAGACTGCAGGGCTAGAAATGTACTCAAGCCACATGAGAACCAGAGTCCTTTACAAGAGAAGATGTTGTAGTAGTGGCATATTGGGTGAATTGCACATAGATAATTTTTTCATGCAGTTTGCCAAGAGTGGAAAGGATAGAGATTGGACTGTATTTTGACATTTTATTGGGGTTTACACTGCTTTGGGATTGGGCTGAAAATGCATGTTTTATTTATTCTTTCAAGCTCACTGACTGTGTGAGAGAATTGTGGTGTGAACTCAACTACTTGTGGCACCTTGTCACAGCTACTACCCACATACTTCAGTTAATGTATGTTTCTATTTAATGCCTTGTTTAATGCTAACTGTTGACCTAAAACCAATCACTACACATCTCTGGGACATTCTGGTATCCCCAACCCTCCCCATACTTCTCTCTGTCCCTTCTATAGCTTACTTCTCCCAAAGTTGTGTTTTAAAATTTAACTGTTGCAGTTTATTATAGGAAAACTATCCCATTAATTTTAAAAGTGGCTTAGCTGATCCCACTGCTCTGCATCTACAGATAGTCTGGTCTAGTTACCAGCAGGTTTTTATTTTTTTATACAGTAAACTATTCATGGTCACCAAACAACAGCTGCAGTCTTGGTTAGGATTGGTTTATATGATCATGCCCTCTATTTTATGTTTAATAGTTAAAACAGTCAATTCAGTTTTAATAGCTTAGTTTTAAGTAACATATTTTACTTCTTTTACTGGTTCTTAGTACCTTACTGATTGTTTTTGTAGACCTTTGACCAAGAGGGTCCAGGTCCAACCTGCTCCATTCAGGCTCACTCTGCTCCCCTACCCTATCCTAAATTCCCACCCACCCCACTGCTCCTAAACTTATATCTCATAGCCCTCCCCACCACTTCAAATTAGCCATTCACAAGCTATTCTCTCTTTACATGCATAGTCACTCCTACTCATTCCCTTCCTAAACACTTTCTACTTCTAATTACTCACACTACTCTATTCTACTATTCCTCTCTAACACAGCTTGTTCATCCTTATGCAGCCAGCCATTGATGTCTTGATATTAACACAGTTATAATCCTCCTGGATTACCCATATGTGCAACAACTTTTCTTCTACAGCATAATACCTTTTCCTACCCCAACGTATTACTCTGCTAACCAATAACCAGTTTTCTTACCAGCTCTTCCTCAAACATGATTGTCTTCCTTGTCTCCCTTCAGCCAATATGTACTTCTCCTTTCTCATATCTTCCTGCTTCTGGTTCTATTAACATACCTCTCTTCACTTAACTCTACCATATTCATCTCTAAGCCCACTTCTGTAACAGTTTTCCAGTCAAGCCCAGTAGAGAGCTATACAGTAATATCACCCTAATCTATCAGATAACTCTACTACTCCTCCACAAATTAAAAATTCTCCAAGTAAAAAAAACAACTCTCCCTATATTCAGTCTAAAAAGTCTACCCCCCTCCAGTCTATTCTACATTACTAAGTCCAAACAAAACCAACCACCTTTACTCTACTCAACAAAATTCTCTATTCTACACTTATGCGGTGACATACACCCTAACCCAGGTGCTACTTCCAATAACCCAGCTACACTATCCTGTACCAATAACTCCTATAAATCTCTGCAAATTGTAACTGTAAACTTTCCAAATATTCATAACAAAACTACAGATCTGCACACATAGCTAGATCTCAACAATCCAGATATCATAGCTGCTACAGAGACCTGGCTAAAACCTAGTATCGAAAGACTCTCAGTCCCTCAGCCCAGGCTTCAATATGATTAGGAATGATAAACTTCACAAAAAAGTTGGTGGTGTGGCTCTCCTTTTCTTAAACACATAATATAATGTCATGCAAATATATCATTCCCCACTTCTCTGATGCTGAAATCTTTATTTCCTTCCTAAAAATAAATAAATCAAAAAAGCTGTGTATCATAGCTTTATACATTCCCCATGGCAATAGCATACCAGTAGTGGAAGATATACTGTGTTGGATTTCTAATACAATCAAAAATGAAGCCATCATTATGGGTGATGTCAATAACAGTTGGTTAAATTTTTGTTCTAAATTCCCATCCTCAAATATTAACCTACTTAATTTCACTCAGCTTATAACCACTCCAATCTGTTCTAATAGAAACTCTAACAATGGATCCATCCTAGACTAGATACTGGATGCTGATTCATCAAATATTTCTTCATCCAGTAATCTCCCAAATGTCATCAGTGATCACCTCCTGTGTTTATTTTAAGAACAGCCTTCTCCCTTCATAAATAACACCATTACAAACAAGTAAGGAATCTAACCAATTTGTAAACCACACGCATTCACCAATATATTAAAAAATATGAATTGGAACAACTTAAAAGTTTTTCCACTAGATAAAGCATTGGATTATTTCAGTACCACATTTTTAGTAGCATTAAACAGCCTAGCACCACTTTGAGTAAAAAGAGTGAAAACCAACCATGCCCCATGGCTACCCAAACCTACTAAAGAACTTATTCTAACTAGGGATAAAGCATGGAAACAGTGGCAAAAAAATAAAAATCCTTCAGACCATCTGAGATTCAAAAAGCTGTGTAACTAAGTAAAAATATGAGTAATAAATGAGAAAAAAACAGTATTACGTTAAACTTCAAAACAACCATAAACCGATCCCCAAAAAATTCTGGTCATATATAACATCACTCTAACCCAGGCACAAAAAGCAGCCCAGATCCATATCCAGGCAAAACACCACAACAAATAGCTAGTCTATTTAACTCACACTTCATGAATTCAATAGCAGACAACACTTCTACCTTTAGACAACCTCACTCTAACACAAATTATTGTGCTCTAAATACTTCATCCCCACTGTCCCTACCCCCTTATACAATTTCACTTAATCTCAATGAACCAACCAATGACCCTTCACCAACATTCTCATTTAATCCCATTCCAGTTTATACAATAAAAAGGCTACTCCTTGACCTAAAACCTATCTCTAATCCAGCAGATAATTTACCCACAGAATATCTAAAACCTGTCGCAGTAGCCATTGCCTACCCTAATAGTATACTAATTAACAGATCCATTCAACAGTCATATGTCCCAAAAATTTGGATAAATCTAGTCTACCCCTTCACGAAGGAAGCAGCTCAACCGATATCTCCAGCTATCATCCTGTATATCCATCCTGCCACCTATCTCTAAGCTCCTTGTAAAGTGTGCACACATGCAACTTCTTAACGTTATGCTAAGCAACCAAATCCTTTCCCCCAGTCAACATGAATTCAGCCCGTCTCACAGTACCACAACCACCTTAATATCTTTCATGGACTCCGTCAACATAGCCTGAGACTCTGGCAAAACTGTGCCCACTCTATTTCTTGATTTATCAAAATCTTTTTATAGAGTCTCTCACTCACTCCTTTTAAATCAGCTCTCAAAAAATAGGTCTCTCACCTCGCTCTCTCAGCTGGTTTTCCAGATACCTGTCAGACAGACAACAGGCAGTTAAATGGCAAAACTCCCTCTCTACATATCTTCAAACCTTTACTACTGCTCCCTAAGGCTTAGTATTAGCACCACTGCTATTTAGCATCTTTATTAACAATCTTCAGTCTTCCTTCAGTCAGGGGTCCCTCATACATTATGCAGACCACTCTATTATCATATGTTCCATTGACTACATCAGACCCACAACAAATCACTCAATCTGCTTTCACATCCATTGAGACCTGGTTATGCAATAATCATCTTTCTCTCAATCCTAGCAAAACCAAACTTATTTTATTCACCCCAAGAAAAATACCCCCATAAACAAAACTCAGTTCATCATACTTTCCCATAGCAATGCTAGAATCAAAGTTGTTATTCACATTAAATTGTTAGATGTAATAATAGATGAAAGCCTAAAATTTGACCTGCACATATAACGTAATATCAGTAAAGCACATCAAAAGCCAGGCATTTTCTACAGGCGCAAACATTTCTTTAGTCTTTCCCCTAAATAAATACATCTTACCACTTATCTACTTCCATCTCTCACATATGGTGCCCCTCTACTTATTAATCTGCTCTCCACCCTAAAATCTAAGCTTGAAACCTGTTGTAATAAAATTGCCGAGTTTGGAACAAATGCCAGACATTCTACTCAAAGCTGCACATCTCTACATTCACTGAACTAGCTTGAACTTCCACACTATCTCACCTACTTACAGTTAGCTACAGCACATAAAATAATTTACAGTCCCTCAGAATGTCACGATCTTAGTTTATTATTCTCACACCGTCTTCCCAAAAGGTGTCTTAGATCTGAGAATCAACACCTACTGCATGTTGACAAGCCTAACCTACTAGTGGCCATCTCCTTTAGTCGTGAATGGTAGCCAGAGACTGGAGTGCCCTTCCACTACCAATTAGAACCTTACACTCATTTTTCCTTCATAGCTTCTTTATGAGAATACCTCTCTGCTGATCAGATATATACCTGTACTACACCTTCCACTTCTATAACCTGGCACCCATTTTCCTCTTGTATTTGCTCATATTTCATTCTATACTATCTATAAATTGTACATAGACTACTTAACTGCACCTGAGACAGAATCTTTTACAATTTTTATTACCTACTTTGTAATTTTGTATTAATTGTACCTGCTATGCATTTTCACTCTCTGCTCTAACTATTGTCAATATTTTCTATATGTATTTTTTGTGTGAATTTTAATATTGTTAATTATATATACAATATTCATGGAGCTTTTCTCCCTGGGCCTCCACTGAAAATGGGCTCTTGACAGCCCAGTGGAACATCCCAATAAACAAATGCCAATAGATAAATAAATAACTGCATTCATTCATTCATTTGATTTACCTTTCAGGGTAGAGTATTGATCCAAATAATAATAATATTTCCAATTTGTTAATCAGATAGGCATACTGGTCACATAGTTCCTCTTCAGCATGAACTGGGAGCATACCTTTCTACCTCTTCGAGCATGAAATCCGGACAAAGCCATAAATAATGGGGGGACAAAGACCCAAAATAGGGATAGCTTTTAATATTGTTCATACAAACTTCAAAAGTTGATAGAAAAGCAGGTTTTTGTATTTGCATAACTTTTTCTGAAGTGCATAAAGTCTGAAACTCTTATGTGTGCCATTATTTTCAGACTTTAATCTGTAATGACTTGCCAGAAAACCCAAATTTTATGAGATCAAAAATATGATGCAAAAATCTGGGCATTCTGTGAAAATTTGGACAGTTGAGAGACATGCCTGTAAGTAACATCTGGTTAAGTGACTTGCTGAAGATAACACAGCCTATCTGGACCTTGCCAAGGCCTTTGACACCATCCCCCACTCTGGAATCATAGATAAACTTACTAAGTTGGGTATTAATCCCTATGTCACCCAATGGGTTGCTAAATGGCTTACTGATAGAACCCACACTGTAAAAGTAGCCGACTCCAAATCCAGCTCCAGACAAGTGACAAGTGGAGTACCTCAGGGTTCAGTCCTGGGGCCGCTCTTGTTTGGCATCTACTTCTCTGAAGTACAGGTCAACACTAAGGGACTCTGGCTAACAAAGTTTGCAGATGACTGCAAACTGGGAGCCATTATTGAATCCCCAAATGATGTGGATACTCTACAAAAGGGCCTTACAGAAACAGATGCTTGGTGCCAGAGCCATGGGCTCAAGCTCAATGCCAAGAAATGTATTGTTATCCCCTTTGGGAAAAAACATGTATCCATGAATTACCATATAGGTGGCAGTACACTAAACACAGAAAGTGTGATAAGAGACTTAGGGACACAGGTGGACAGTGGTCTCACCTTCGATAACCACATCGCCACAACAGTCAGGAAATCCTTCTATGTGGCACACCTCATCACAAAGGGCTTTTCATCCAGAAAAAGGAGGTCATTGTCCCACTGTACTCATCCCTCATTAGACCCATTATAGAATACAACGCCCCATTTGGTATGTACCTCTCAAGACATCTGCAACAACTGGAAAGGCCTCAGAAATACCTCACTAAAAGAATCACAGGCCTAAAGCAGATGCCCCACGCTGACCGCCTTAAAAACTCCAGCTATACTCTGTCGCATATCATCTACTCAGAGGCGATCTCTGCTTAACATACAAGGCCATGTCAAACCCAGAGCTGTTGGACATGCTACACTTAAAGAAATCCCAATCCCTCAGAGCTACACGCTCCAGGGATCTAAACCTTGTCATCACAATAAACAAAACATGCTGGAGGGATAGGTTCCTGACCCAGAGACTCCCCAGACTCTGGAATAGATTGCCCATACATGTCAAGCAGAGTGCCTCTTTGGACCTCTTCAAGAGGAACCTTGACGTTTGGATGGGAGAAAGGAAATTCACCCCAGGGATCACGTCAGTCGCCCTGCTAGACAGGGGTCCAGGAAAGTAAATAATGTGGGAAGAAATAGCCAGGGAATTGTTATGGCTAGGCTTGTATAGGCCCTAGGGCGACAGCCTAGTACCAACCAACCTATGAACCTATAACACAGTAGGTATATGGGGGCTAAGGGAATCAAACCCTGTACCACAGTAATTACAACTCACAGCCTTAACCCTGTGTGCCATCTGTCAGATGAACCTATTTCAGTCTTAGCCCAGACAAATATAAATGACAGTAGTCAAGTAAATTAACAAGAAGCATAATAAAAGCAAACAAAATGTTGTGTGAAGATGGCAATGAATCAATAACAGTAATAATAAAGTACATAGTATAAGGTATGACACTACCAGCCCAGATATCTGGAATTTTGTATCATTTGTGAATATTGATATGATTTATACAGAATTGTATGTTATGTACTGAGCTTCAAGAATGCAATCACAGCATACCCTACTGGAACACAGCAGATTAACTTACAAAACTTCAAGAAAGTAAGCTGCAATTAAATGCTTTGCAATTCTGCTATAAAAGTTAGTTTCATTGCAGAAGCAGATACAATGTCTAAAGCTAGAAGTTTTTCTATTGTTTGGAAAGAAAAGTAATTACTAGGTTTAAAATATAAAATGTTTTATTGTTTTATTACATCCTAGCATCTACACAGTTCTGAGCAAACATCGGAGATATATGTATTTCTCACACAAGGATGTTAAAATTCTGTTAGTTTCTAGTACAGCATGGGAACTGAAGTCAGGTGATGAAAAGTGATGTCATCTATGCTAATCCAGCAGTGTTTGATATTAATTTAAGAACTGTCTCAGAGAGACTGGGCATTTTGTATTTTGTCTTTGACCTGGAAACATCCATCATCATCGCATCTGCACTTGCTTGTAAGTAAGACTTAAGGCATAGTATCTCTTTTGGATATAGATAGAAATATAGTAAAAGATTAGTTTAGATGTTTTTTGTATCTATTTGAGACTGTTCCTGCAATGTTGTTTTAAAATATTTCCTGTGATGTTGAACTCTGAAGTCACTGTGTTGAGGTTCTGAGTATTGTATTGTTCTTTTATCATTATTATTAGGGTCTATATCACTTCAGTGAAAACCCAGTTACGCGAGTACCCATACATCAACCCCTAAACCTTGAGCCGCGAAAATCCTGAACATACTAAACCACGAAAAATAAAATATCGAACTGCCATAGTCGGCCAACCCCAATACCTGCTACTTATTACCTACCCAAACAAAATAAATAAACCACATACATACACTAACCAAACCCTACAGACATACACCCAAACAAAACAAATAATCCACAAGCATCCATTTAACAAAACCCTACTTCCAACACTGCACTAAACCCCACATACACAACTTTCTATGTACTATCCTTAACCGCTCCCTAACCCTAAGGTCAGTAACTACTCACATTTCCCCTACAGACATACACCCAAACAAAATAAATAACACACATACATACACTTAAGAAAAACCCTACATCTATAAATGTTACATACATTACCTATCTATGCACTTACCTTAACCCAAATCCTAACCCTAAAGTCCTATCTATCGCACACTTACCTTATGGAGCTATACCGCAGATGGGCCAACCAAAACAAATCAACATTTCGGAATTCATGGTTTTGGACATTCAAGGTTTATGTACCAACATTTCGGAATTCGTGGTTTTGGACGTTCAAGGTTTACGTACTTTGGGCAATACGGTCTGGCGTATTCGTATTAGTGTAAAGGGGTTTTCTCTGAAGTGATATAGACCCTTATTATTATATATATTTAAACGTGTATTTGTGGCTGATATTTGTGAGACATATTTAAGCTCCTAGAGTACTTGCATATGTATTTAGTGACACTGTACAGGCCACTCCTAAATAGCCTTGCAAATCTTGGTCAACACTACCTTTTGATAACAGTAACATTACACAGTTGGACTGGACACCCTTTGTAAGGGCCTTATCATAGCTAATAAGTAAGGGTGGCTGGTGGCAGCTGGTACTACTGTATAGTCTGGGCAGAAGGGAGCATAGCTGGTAAAACTGTGCCAGCCTTTCCCAGATGTACGTGTGTGTGTGTGTGTGTGTGTGTGTGTGTGTGTGTCTGTGTTTCTATATCAATAAAATCTCTAAGTGTGTGTGCGTCAGCTACTTGGGCAGGGACACAAAGCACTGGTTGGACAGAAAGGGTCATGGAGGTCTTAGCTTGGCCACTCGGCTGAGATCTTAACCTATAGCTGTGCCAGTGGTGAGTCTTATTGGGGATATGGAGAAAGAGGGAGAAACCAGCCTCAGACTGACTGTGATCTCTGTGTTCTCTTAAGGGAAATTGTACTTTATTGTGTGTATTTGTCACCCTCCCAGTGTGTACATCCCTCACTGTTGCTTGTGCTGAGGACTGAGGATTACTGGGTCAGTTTAGGGGTGTCACATATTAATTGGTTATCAGTGGTGGGATATCCACATCACATATTAATTGGTTGATTGTGGTGAGATAGCCACATCACATATTAATTGGCTTGTAGTGGTGTGGATACTGAATTGCTGTAGCTTGTATACAGTGGTCACTGAAGTTGTTTGTACTCTCAATCAGCCATGCAGTGAACATTCAGAGTTCATATTACAACTGTTTTATTTTTTTGTTAGCTTAGGTAGTCAGGGAGAGCAGGCAAGCATGTCAGCAGAGGAGTACGGCAAGCTGACAAGGAGCCAGTTGGCTGAAATGTGCCAGGCTAAAGGACTGGTGCGTGCCAACCTGACTAAGGCAAAAATGATTGAAGCTTTGGTCACAGCAACATCACAGGATATGAACCAGGAGGGCAATCAGACTGTCCTTGGGTATGTACAACCCTCAGAAAATGGACAGTTCAACCTTTCCACAGAGGACTTAAAAATCCATCTGGAGTTAAAGAGACTTCAGCTGGAGGCCAAGTGTTTGGAAATAGAGACAGCCAAGAGACTGAGATGCCTGGAGGCCAAGGAAAATGAGAAACTGTGATGCCTGGAAGCTGAGGAGAAGAAGAGGCAGAGCCAGTATGAAAAGGAGATGCTGATTCTTTGCCAGAGTCATGGAGGTAATGGGGAAGGGAGTAACCAAACCCCAGAAGCAACAAAGGTCAATTTACAGAGGGGGATAATTTTGATAGTTTCATTTATATGTTTGAAAAGGTATGTAACCAGTATAATGTTGACCAAGGGCACTGGGTACAGCTTCTGACCCCCTTATTCCATGGTAAAGCTGTAACTGTTATTTCTAAACTGTCTGATACTGATTGTTTAAATTATAATATTGTAAAAAAACTGATTGCTAGAATGTTTTAAGTTAATACCTGAAGCTTATAGGAAAAAGTTTCTTGAGCATAGACACAAGGCAGATGAAAGTGTGTGTGTGAATATACTGCTGAACTAAGCACTTATTTTCATAGATGGGTGAGTGGATTCAGGTCACCTCTTTTGAAGGGCTGGCAGACCTTTTGGTGAGGGGAACAAGCTCTTAGCACTTTGCCTGAGGACATGAGAATCTGGTTAGCTGATAGACAATGCAATACTGCAGAGGAGTTGTGGAAGAAGGGAGACCTATACCTAGCAAGCAGGGCATCATTGTACAGGAAAGAGACACCCAGTGCTGCTTATGGGTCTAAGGGAACCCATGGTGGGCAGCCCAAACTGCCCCAACAGAGTCCACCACTAGCAGGGGTAGCCACTAGTCCAGGTACACATCCAGGACCAAGGGTTAAATGTTTTAAATGCAGATAGTGGGGCCATGTAGCATATAGATGTCCATGGATACAAGGTGTGGAACAAAAGTTGGCAGAGCCAGTAACTGGGAATGACAAAATGCCAGCAGTAAGTTGTCTTGAGACAACAAGGGTAACAAACTACCAGAAGAAGTTATATGCTATCTTAGTAAATTGGGAAAGAGCCACTGCTAAGAGAGACACAGCCTCTGACCTAACCATTGTGACACCTGCAATGGTTACAGAGGAGCAATACTTGCTTGGGCAGTTTACCCAGTCAGAGCTTTACGAAGGACCCCATTCCAAATACCTTTGGCTAGGGTTCACCTTGACTGGGAGAATAGAAAAGGAAGCCAGCAAACTAGGTGTGTTTGAGGATATCCCTGCAGATGTCCTGATAGGGAATGATTTTGATAATGCAGTACCATGTGTGCATGCAGTTACATGCAGTCAGGCTTGGAGACAAGCATGAGTGTCTGGTAGCCTGGGGGAGACCCAGACAGACTGCACACTTGCTGCCAGGACTGATTATGTTGTTACTTCAGGGAGGGAGCTAACCTGTAGCAGCGAGACTGAAGATAAGCCACAGCTGCTTGTGGGTACTGATGTTCCCTTGGACAGAGTGACTGCAAGGGCAGAGGTGAGTAGTAGTACCCAGGCTAACAGCGAGGCACCGTTGTCAGAGAATACCAGACTTCCTGTGGAAGGGGAGCTGGGAAGGGTTACTCAGAGGGAGTTGAGACAGGCTCAACTCTCAGACCCTATATTACAAGGCCTGAGGGAGGTAGCTAGTGAGGCACCTAATTCTCAAGGGAAGGGGGTATCTGTATACTGGGACAAAGGGTTACTGTATAGAGAGTGGAGCCCTGAGGGTGGAATAGAGGGTGAGAGAATATAGCAGTTGGTAGTGCCCAAATACTATCGTCTGGCACTTCTAGCCATAGCCCATGATATTCCCTTTGCAGGTCATATGAGCATAAAATGTACAAAGTGACATTGCAGAACCTTTATTGGCCTGGGATTTCCAGAGATGTAACAGGGTACTGGAGGACCTGTGAGCACTGCCAGAAGATAGGCAAGGCAGGAGACAAGGTGAAAGCCCCTTTGATGTCTTTGCCTGTGATTGAGGGGCCATTTCAGAGGGTAGTGATGGATATTGTGGGGCCTCTGAGTACCCCAAGTTTCACAGGGAATAATTATATCCTAGGGTGAGTAGATTATGCTACCAGATACCCTGAGGCAGCGGCTCTGTCCTCCATTGAGGTAGAAAAGGTGGCAAATGCTTTGTTAGAAATTTTCATCAGAGTAGGTTTCTCAGAAGAAATACTGACTGACAGAGGTGACAATTTCATGAAAGAGCTGCTGGCTTGTCTGTGGAAGCACTGTGGGGTGAAGCACCTAAAGACCACCCCCTACCATCCCAAGACTTAATGGTCTTGTTGAGAGGTTAAACTCTACTCTCAAGACAATGGTATGGGCATTTGCAGACCAGTTTAAGAGGGAGTGGGACAAATATTTGCCCTATCTGTTGTTTGCTTATAGAGAAGTTCCCCAGAAATCCACAGGTTTTTCACCCTTAGAATTGCTGTATGGGCATAGGGTGAGGGGACCTTTAGGTTTGATTTGAGATAAGTGGGAAGGTGAGTGTGAATTCCATGAGGATTCTGTTGTGACATATGTCCTAAACCATTGGACAAGGTTCAGGGAACTCATGGGCTTGGCCCAGGGAAACCTGGCAGAAGCCCAACAGCAAAAAAAAGTGTCTGGAATGACAGGAATGCTTGAGCTAGAGCGTATGCTGTAGGGCTTTAGGTAATGGTTCGCATTTCTATCAGACACAGCTAGCTGCAGGCAGCCTGGGAGGGACCCTACAAACTGGTAAGGAAGGTCAGTGTTATTAACTACATGATATAACTGCTAGGCAGGAGGCAGGGGCACAAATTGTACCATGTTAACATGATAAAAGCTTAGCATGATAAGGAGGTCCTTGTGCTGAGTATTTGCAGTGTATGGCAGGAGGAGTCTGAGGGGGATCTGGTGACTGATCTCCTTAGTGAGGCTCGGACTGACACCTCAGTGGAAGGGGTAGCAATGTCCCAACATTTATCCCCTACCCAGGTTCGAGAAATATGAGAGGTGTTACAGTAGTTTAGGGGCATGTTCACTGGGAAACCAGGGTGCACCCACCTGGTGCAGCACCATGTGAATCCAGGACCCCAAAGGCCTATTAAGCAGGCCCCTTAAAGGGTGCCTGAGAGAGTCAGACAGATTCTGATGGAGGAGATACAGGAGATGTTGGAACTAGGGGTAATCCAGGAGTCCAGCAGTCCATGGGCCTCCCCACTGGTGCTGGTACCAAAAAAAGATGGCAGCACTAGGTTCTTTGTGGACTACAGGAAATTAAATACTCACACAGATTCAGATGCTTACCCCATGTCTAGGTCAGATGAAGCCCTAGAACAGCTCAGTGGGGCTAAATATCTTACCACCACTGATCTTACCAAGGGTTTCTGGCAGGTGCCCTTGACTCCCAGTACTAGAGAGAGGACAGCCTTTGTGAATCCTTTTGGCTAGTATGAGTTAATGAAGATGCCCTTTGGGATGAAAAATGCCCCAGTTACTTTCTAGGGGCTGGTAGATCATATCCTAGCAGGAGCAGGAGATTTTGCCCTTGCTTACATAGATGATGTTTCCATCTACAGCCATTCCTGGAATGAGCACCTTCAGCATGTCAGGAAGGTGCTGGGCAGACTACAGAGGGCAGGGTTGTCCATTAAGCCTAGCAAATGTCAGGTGGGGATGGCAGAGGTCTCCTACCTAGGACATAGAGTGGGGAGTGGCAAGATCAGGCCAGAACCTGCCAAAGTGGAAGTCATTCAGGCATGATCTGCCCCTGTTACCAAAAAGCAGGTGAGGCCATTCTTAGGGACAGCAGGGTACTACAAAAAGTTTATCCCCAATTATAGCACCATAGCTGCTGCCCTCACAGACTTGACAGGGAAAAATAAGCTAGATAAGGTAGTGTGGACCCCAGCATGTGAGCAGGTATTCCAGGAGCTTAAAGGAGCTTTGGGAGGACCCCCTGTGTTAGCCAGTCCAGATTACAGCAAATAATTTGTTGTGCAGGTGGATGCTTCACACCATGGGTTGGGGGCTGTACATAGCCAAGTTTCCTCAGAGGGAAAAGAGCACCGAGTGGTATATCTCAGTTGTAGGCTCCAACCCAGGGAGGAATGTTATGCAGCTGTAGAAAAGGAATGTCTAGCCATAGTGTGGGCACTGAAGAAACTTCAGCCTTCTCTGTATGGAAAGAAATTCACTGTAGTTACAGACCGCAATCCCTTAACATGGCTACATTGAGGCAGCCAGTAAAATGGCAACTTGCAAAGTGGAGCCTAGGGTTGCAAGAATATGATACGACAGTGCAGCACTGCAGTGGGATTAGCAATGCCAATGCAAATGGGCTCTCAATACACGGAATGGGGTAAGATATTCCCAGATAAGCTCAACCCTCTCAAGCAACATTTCTCAAGGGTCACTTGAAAAACTAGCTTGAGTT
The DNA here is from genome assembly GCF_019279795.1 of Protopterus annectens. Taxonomy (NCBI): domain Eukaryota; kingdom Metazoa; phylum Chordata; order Ceratodontiformes; family Protopteridae; genus Protopterus; species Protopterus annectens. The sequence continues at coordinate 1,657,837,985 of NC_056729.1, forward strand.
TTTAGGGGGTGGAGAAATGTGACACTGCCAGCACAGCTATCTGGAATTTTGTAAATAATTCTGTCATTTGTGAATATTGATATGATTTATACAGAACTGTTTGTTATGTACTGAGCTTCAAGAATGTAACCACAGCATACCCTGCTGGAACATAGAATATTAACTTACTAAACTTCAAGAAATGAAATTGAAATTAAAAGCTTTACGATTAGATTATAAAAGTTAGTTTCAATGCAGAAACAGACACAATGTCTAGAGCTAGAACTTTTTTCTATTGTCTGGAAAGAAAAGTAATTACTAGGTTTAAAATGTTCATAGGTTCATAGGTTCATAGGTTAGTACTAGGCTAGCTGTCCTTACGGACCATTTTAGGCCTAGCCAATTACCCCATGTGAGAATCAAACCCTGCACCATGGATCTGTAAGGTAAACACTTTAACCATTATGCCAATCTCCCAACATGGGTTGTAAAGTGTTTTATTGCTTTATGACTTCCTAGCAGCAACACAGTTCTGAGCAAATATCTGAGCGATATGTATTTCACACACAGAGATGTTAAAATTCTATTAGTTCCTGATTTAGCCTGGGAACTGAAGGCAGGTAACAAAAAGTGATGTCATCCAGGCTAACCCAGCAGTAATGTTTGATATGAATTAAAGAACTCTCTCAGAGAGACTGGGCATTTTGTATTTTTGTCTGTGACCTGGAAACATCCATCATTATCACATCTGCATTTGCTTGTAAGTAAGACTTAGGGCATAGTATATCTTTTAGATATAGATAGGAATATAGTAAGGATTAGTTTACATGTTTTCTGTATTTATTTGAGACTGTTCTGCAATGTTGTTTTAAAATATTTCCTGTGATGTTGAAGTCTGAAGTCACTGAGTTGAGTTTCTGAGTATTGTCTTGTTCTTTTATTATTTATTATTAAATATATTTAAATGTGTCTTTGTGGCTGATATTTGTGAGACATATTTAAGCTCTTAAAGTACTTGTATAAGTATTTGGTGACACTGTACAGGCTACTCCTAAATAGCCTTGCAAGTCTTGGTCTGACTACCATTTGGGTAATAGTAACATTACACAGTAGGATTGGACACTCTTTGTAAGGGCTTTATAGTAACTGATAAGTAAGGGTGGGTAGTGGGAGCTGGTACTACATTATAGTCTGGGCAGAAGGAGGCATAGCTAGTAAACCTGTGCCAGCCTTTCCCAGGTGTGTGTGTGTGTGTGTGTGTGTGTGTGTGTGTGTGTGTGTGTGTGTGTGTGTGTTTGCATATCAATCAAATCTCAAAGTGTGTGTGTGTGTCAGTTACTTGGACAGGGACACGAAGCACTGGTTGAAAAGTGAGGGTGCTGGAGGTCTTAGCTTGGCCACTCAGCTGAGATCTTAACACTATAGCTGTGCCAGTGGGGAGTCTTAATGGGGATCTGGAGAAAGAGGGAGAAACCAGCCCCAGAGTGACTGTGATCTCTGTGTGCTCTTAAGGGAAATTGTACTTTACTGTGTATGTACTTGTCATCCTGCCAGTGTGTATGTCCCTCACTGTTGCCAGTGGTGAGGATTGAGGCTCCTTGATTGCTGAGCCAGTGTAGGGGTGTCACATAAGGGACAATAGGAAAGGACAGAAAGAGTAAGGAGGTAAGAAGGAGAGAAATAGTGATGGGATAGAGCACAAAAGATAAAAAAATAGCAAAAGTAAGGTAAGGACACACAGAAAGTAACTATATAGAATATATACAATGCAGAAGAGATGTCATTTATTAGTGTAAGGAAACAATGTGAGGAAGACAAAGGTGTCTGATGGGTGAAGGGGAAAGTGGGGGATTAGATGATGTGTCCAGAGGGAAAGCATTTACAAACTGATTCAGATTTGAGATGATCTTTAAGCTGAGCACGAATGAAGGATATGAGGTGAGGCCTTTTAAGATTAGTAGTGGCGATTGACAATGTTTGAGGCCTAGGGTTTGCAAGGCTCCATCCTCTGACCCCTTCTCTTTAACAACTTCACAGATAATCTCCATACTGCTTCATGTCAAAGCTCCCTCATCCAATATGCCAATGATTCAACTTCTATTACCTCCTCCAGTAATATTACTCAACTTAGGCAAATAACCCAAACTGCCTTCTCATCCATTGAATCCTGGCTCAACAATGCACAACATTTAATCAACCCTAACAAAATCAAACTTCTACTTTTTACAGCAAAAGCTAACTCAACTGACTTCACAATATATTAATAACACAGAAATAGAAGTGGTCCCACATGCCAAGCTATTAGGGGTAACAATATGGTGTTTAAAGGTAAGTTTGTTTATACATAATGCCATAAAAAATACACCATAAACTAGGAATGTTTTACAGGCACAAAAACGTTATGGACTTAGCCACTAAAACAACACTGATCTTTACATACTTGCTACCCTCTTCACTATATGGTGCCCTCATACTAACCAACCTTCAAGCTGCGCTAAAAAAATAAGCGCTAAATTTCCAACAGGATTACCATTCTATAAACACCATCATACTACTCTTAACTCCCTTAACTGGTTCAAACTCTTAACTCCCTTAACTGGTTTGAACTCTTAACTCCCTTAACTGGTTCGAACTTCCTCAACATCTTAACTACCTACAACTGACAATGGCCCATAAAATTATCTACTGTTCTGAAACCTGTCCTGCCATAAATTCTATACTCCAAGTCTGTATATCTAATTGAGCTCTATGCTCTGAAGACAAGCAACGTTTAACTCTATATAAACCAAACAAAACAACTGGACAATATTTATACTCTTAACTCCGTAACCAAATTATGGAACACATTACCCTTTCCTAAAAACCTGAAAAAGTTCAGATTAAGAGAATCTGTCACTGTTTAGAAATAAGTTAAATCATACTCACTTTTACATGACTCAACTTCTCCACGTTTTTCTCTTCTTCCTCCATACCCCTGTCATCCTCTTTCATTTACCTTAGCTAGTCCTTTCCCTCCCCCCACTACATTTTCCTCTCAGCCCAAAGTCTAACCCTCCCTGGAGGGTGCCCCCACACACATTCGCATATTCACACAAACAACACACACCCCCCTAGGGCCAATTTAGAGTGTCCAGTCCACCTACTGCATGTCTTTGGAATGTGGGAATAAACTGGAGCACCCAGAAGAGACCCACGCATATGCAGGGAGGACAATCCAGAGTCTGCACAGAAGGCACCCCAGCCAAGAATTGAATGGTAGAACCTCTTGCTGTGTGGCTACAACACTAACTACTACACCACTGCCCCACCTTAGCCCTGATATTAGAACTTCCTTAAACCTCAAAAAGTTCAAGTTCATAGGTTCATAGGTTGGTACTAGGCTATCGTCCCTAGGGCCTATGCAAGTCTAGCCATAACAATTCCCTGGCTATTTCTTCCCACACTATTTACGTCCCTCGACCCCTGTCTAGCAGGGTGACTGACGTGATTCCCGGGGTGAATTTCCTATCTCCCATTCAAAATAAAAGAACGTGTCACTGTTCAAAAATAAACTAAATCCTACTTACGTTTATATGACTCGACATCTCCACGGTTTTCTCCTCCTCCTTACCCCTGTCATCCTCTGTCATTAACCTTAGCTAGCCCTTTCCCTCTCCCCCACTCCTTTTTCCTCTCACTCATAATTATCTCTGCTGTAATCAGCTCTACCAAATTTCACTGACCTCTCTCCATTTCATACCCCTGTTGTACACCACCTAACCACTGTTTCCAATTGTTTACTTTATCTATTTCCTCCCTATTGAATCCTTAACACTTTCACTTCTCCCTGTTACTACTTCCTACAAATGCTGATCTCTGCATTATACTCAGTTAACCAGACTGTTGACAGTCTCCTTATCCTCAGAATACCTTCTATGTAACTCCTTAATGATGTATTTTGTGCCTCTCATTACAAATGCTTTCCATCATGCAATGTTTTACTTCCATGAAAATATGCAGGTATGTAGACAAAATAATTAATGTATCTATATAAAATGCAACCATATTAACTATGCGTACTAATATTTCTTGCAAAATGTATGTGTATGGATCTTATGATTTCCATGTTATGCTTTTGTATGCCTTTTTGTTTGTATTCTGCAGATTGCTATGTTAAAGTTAATTTCCTGTCTCTTTGTAGTACTTGTGGCATGCTTTTTACTCATTATTATGAGTCATTTTTGTGTTGTTTGTGTTTGGAGCTTTTCTCCCCAGGCCTCTGCTGAAAATGTGTTTCCCATCCAGATGGACTTTCCTAGTAAGCAAATGTCAAATAAATAAATAGGATGGAGAAGGTGTGGTTGCTGCAATGAACTCTGGTTTTTGGACATTGAAGAAGTGGACCAGAGTGGTTAAGATATCTTAGATTGTAACGGGGGGGTCATCTGAATAGATTGGAGGCAAAGGAAGGACATATACATGGCATGATATTTCAGTTAGGCAGAGACTAAAGGTATGTGACAGTGGGGTTGTGAGAAGTCCTTGCAGTGCTATATAAACCAAGGACCGAAGCCATCTGCTCCGGGTGTGCTGCCAGTTTTTTATTTGTTATAGAAGAGGTTCTAAGTCTTTTGTTTTGACTTGCTTAAAGAAAAACTAAGGAATGTAGAGAAGTTATTCTGGGGGATGGGGGGTCAGTGTGACTGTTTGAGAGGAAGGGTGGGTGGGAGAAGTCAGAGGGACAGGATGTAGGTGGGGTTGGTGTTGGTGAAATGTTTTGAGTCTAATCTTTCCAGAACTGATTTGGTTTTCATATGTTGGCATTTGTGCCATCATATTGCTTGTTTTATGAGGTTTCTGAGTTGGATATATTGTTGCCTGTCATTGGGGAGGGTTGTGTTTCTGTTATTGCCATACATCATCTTTAGGTTTTAAAAGGAACTTCAATCCAGGAGTTAGCTGTTCATTCATTTTGCTCTGTAGTTTTGGGAAATTAAAGGGAAGAATGTGCCCTGCAGGAATCTGAATGTACTGCTGACAAAATCTACAGGAAAGTTAAGGCTGTGCAGGTTTGATATGGAAGAGCAGTCTGGCTTGAAAAGGGCTTCTTTAATTTTTTTTGATGCTTGAGTCTGTCGTGGTCTTGAACAAGATTAATTTAGTGGGGGGGATTGTTTGTCTGCTTATGTTATCGTGAAGCTTATTGTGAAATGTTCACTAACAACAGGCAGACTGATATTGTTTTGAGGTTAGACTGGGACTGTTGATAATGATTAGATCTTTAAGGGAACGGTTGTTAGTGGCGGCTATGTCATTCATGTGGGTTGTTGCAGTAGTTGTTTATACAACAATATTAATACCATAAACAAGTTTCTACGATAAACAAGGTTACTTCAACAAAAACAACATGGAATGTAAACAGCATTCATGCATTGTAGAAATGTATTTTTCAGATTAAACAACTAATGGGCATTGATTATTGTATGACTGTAAATCTGTAGATCTCCAAATTTGATATTTCAATGTTGTAGTAAAATGAATGAAATACATTTTTTGGTGCAGTATGCTTAATCTATACATGCAGTGTAAAAAATTCTGATCTCTATATCTCATGTTTCATTCTACATAGAAAAGCATGCATTGAAACAGATCATGGCCAAATCAACATTATGATATATGTCAGTGATGAACATAATGCAGACCCTACTTCTGCTATTGCACCAGATGAGATTGATGCATTTTGCTGCAGGCATTCTGAAGTTATGAACAACAATGCTGTAAGTAGTACAGACTCCAGTCATGTACTTACTATTCACACAGAAGTACAAAAAAGATGAACAGATGAGTCTGACGAATCTTACGTCTGGCAAATAAATGTTCAGAAGTTCACTAATGGAGAAAATGCTGTAGAGGCTTCTCATGTTATACCAGCAATCAACCAGATGGCAACCTAAGATGGGAAATTTCAATGTTGCCACAAGGTTGTGAAAATGAATGCAAAGTACTAGCTCAAACATCTGTTAAATCATGTGCACTGCATTTGTCTACAAAAGAAAGAGAAACACCACCAACTAATGAATCCAAGTCATCTTCAGTACACTTAACTCCTGTACAGTCGAAGCAAATACCCATATACCTGGCTAGCAGCAAAAAATAGAAATTACACCATCAGTTACAACTTTCAGAACAGTCACCAAAAGCAGAAGAAAAAAGCATCAAAGGTTTAATAAGAGACTGTTAAGAGTAGGGTTAAGTCTTTGCTTCTAAAGCAATAGATAAACATGTGTATGAGTTTTTGTATGTGAATAAACCTACAATACTGGTGATACAGGGTTTGCCTAAGATACATAAGGACCCTGTATGTCCACCCTGAAGACTGATAGCAACAGGGTAAAACTGGTGTACTGAAGCAATGTCTATTTTTGTTGAGAAGAATTTGAAGCCTTTTATTGAATCTAATAAGCATATTTTGAAAGGCTCTAGACAGTTTTTACAGGGCCTTTATGGTTTTCCTCATGCTGACTTTAGGATGGATAAGTGGTATTTTGTTACTTTAGATGTCCAGTCACTTTTTACTGTGATTCCAAATTATACAGGACTAAAACAATGAGTGAGAAGGTCACTGAAAAACCAATCAGTAAAAACAAAATGAAAACTCCAGCAAAGCTGGAACTTCCAATAAGTGACCTCCAAAACCTCTTGTGTCAGAGGCACAAGGGATATATGCAAATGATCCTTATGAACATCAGATGTTTCAGCTAATTGGTAATTCTGAATGCCCAAGACTTGTTTTGTCATTTTAATGGACAATTTCAGGCCAATAAAGCCAAACCCCACTAGCTATGGATATGCATATTTCAGCCTTGTTATGACATCATCAGCACAGCACAAGCAGAGTGTTTGATTAAGCATTAGAAACACAGGGCTGTTACACCCAGCTGATATCCATTATCATTAGGTTCACTGCAAAATTATCCCAAACAACAAACTAAAACAATGAGTGAGAAGGTCACAGGAAAACCAATCAGTAAAAACAAAATGAAAACTTCAGCAAAGCTAGAACTTCCAATAAGTGACCTCCCAAACCTCTTGTGTCAGAGGTACATGGGATATATACAAATGATCCTTATGAACATCAGGTGTTTCAGCTAACTGGTAATTCTAAATGCTCATGACTTGTTTTGTCATTTTAATGGACAATTTCAGGCCAATAAAGTCAAACGCCACTAGCTATGGATATGCATATTTAGGCCTTGTTATGACCTCATCGGCACAGCACAAGCAGAGTCAAACACTCTGGAGTTTTCATTTTGTTTTTACTGATTGGTTTTTCAGTGACCTTCTCGCTCATTGTTTTAGTTTGTTGTTTGGGATATTTTTGCAGTGACCCTAATGATAATGGATATCAGCTGGGTATAACAGCCCTGTGTTTCTAATGCTTAGTCAAACACTCTGCTTGCGCTGTGCCGATGCGGTCATAACAAGGCCAAAATATGCATATCCATAGCTAGTGGGGTTTGGCTTTATTGGCCTGAAATTGTCCATTAAAATGACAAAACAAGTCATGGGCATTCAAAATTATACAGGACTGGAATGGATGAAGAATTTTCTGTGTGATATAGATAATTTTTCTAAGGAAAAGATAGATTTGTTATGTTTCTTGGTTGAATTAATATTGTATAATAATGTTTTTTTGTTTAATAAGAATTATTATTTACAAAAGGATGGTGCAGCTATGGGCATGTCTTGTGCCAATTGCTATGCCAACCGTATTATGTTGATTTGGGAATTGAATAATGTTTTTAAAAGTTCTTTTTCTGCAAATGTTGTGTTTTATAGAAGGTTTGTGGATGATTTGTTTTTGATTTGGGATGAGACTGACCAAGAATTAATGACATTTGTTGAGCATATAAATAACAACACTACCATCTTGAAATTTTTTATAAACCATTCGAATACAGAAATTAGTTATCTGGATGTGTTAATTAAGGTGGAGCAAGATGGTACTATTGACACACTACTGTATAGAAAGCCTTGCTATAAAAATACTTTTTTACATCGTAGTAGTATGCATCCACATTACATTTTTATGAATGTTGTAGCGGGCCAAGGCTTAAGGATATCTCAGGTAAATGCAAATGATGCTAACGTCTTGAAAGAGATAGTGGATTTAGCAGAGAGATTTATAGCAAGAGAATATAGTAAACATAAAGTACACAGCTCGTTACAATATGTGGTTAAAAGTCAGGAAGATGAGAGGAGACTATATTTTTTATCTAATCCACATTTATCTAAAAATAAAAATAAGTATTCTAGTGATAGTAAGTGTAGAGTACCAGTAACATTTTCTAAAACTTCTGAAGGTAGAACTAATATTATTAAGAAACACTGGAAGATTATAACCACAAACCCAGAAATAAAGAAGATATTGGGGAAGGTCCCAAGTTCTGTGTACAAGAAGAACAAATCTTTGAAACAGATGTTATGTTATCCTATGCATCTAGTAGGACCCAGTAAAGTTAAATATAAGAAAAATGATAGTGATTTTGTTACTAGACTGTGTCATAGTTGCAATTATTGTGAGTCCATAGATAGTTCAGGGGAATTTTTGCATCCAGATCAAGGTAGAATATATAGGTTTAGTGTTGAGGCTACATGTAATAGTATACATACAGTATATCAAGCATATTGTCTTATATGCAAAAAAATGTATGTAGGAAAGACTGATAGATGTCTGAAGGATTGAGTAAAGGAGCATCTATATAATATCAGGAATGGTTCTATAAATAATGCCCTTGCCAAACATGTGGGAGAAACTTCTTCTGAACATAGGTTTAAGTTTTTGGTTATAGGCAAAGGAGAAATAAGTTTGAGAGGGGATGATATATGCAATGCAACTGAGTCTATGGAGGCTAAATGGATAATTAGGCTCAGAGCTGATACTGGCTCAGGTCTCGGTGATAAAGTTCCAATAAAACCTATGTTAAAAGCATGTCCACTTCTTAGATAAAATGATAATTTGTTTATTATTTTTATTTTTGTTAGAATTTTATATGCATTCTATGTGTTTATATTATATATTTTATATGTTGAGAAATTTATAGTTTTCAGAATATTTTGCATAGGGTAAAGTTTTGTGCCTTTAAGAGGTAATTGCTTCTGTACCGAATGATTTTAAGATAACCCATATAAATAAGAAGGCATGGTAGTGATTTTATACATCTGAAGAAGCAGTTTTAATACTGCAAAAGTGCTTATGGTTGTTTGTCCAAATAAAACTTGTTTGTTTTATGAAGATAGATTGGTTTTGCTTCACTTTACTGATTTCTGCTGGACTTTATTTTTTGTGGTGTCTTCATAGGAAATTTTCATAGGTTCATACTAGGCTAACTGTCCTTGTGGGACACTTTAAGCTTAGCCAATTACCCCATGTGAGAATCAAACTTTTTACCTTGTGTAAGTTAACACCTTAACCATTATGCCAGCCTCCCACCCCTATTAATGCTTCTTGTGAAGCATTTATCCAGCACATACAGTTTTTTTTGTTTTGATATAAATTAATATGTCATACAAAGTCAATTGTGTAATGACCATCTATTCTTAGTTCCTGCCCTTAAACTAAGAGCAATGAAGTACTAAAATCCCTACCTAAGTTTTTTAATATGTTATTACATTATGTTTTTACATTGTGACTTAACTTATTTGACCTGCATTTGACAATGATGTGGTTTTTTACACAATTAAATTTGTATGACATATTAATTAGTTTATTTATTTGCAAAATATTTATTGCTTTAATGGATTTTTTTAAAATGCATTATTGTTTGTTTTGGTGAATAATTAAATAGCTGAACCAGTTTTGGTTTCTGAGTATTTAATTCATGCCACTTGGATGTGCTTTTATTCTGATGAAGTCTCCAGTAGAGAGACAAAAGCACAAAATCAAACAATTAAAAGTATGAAAGAAACATCGGTTTTTGGTCTTTGTGGGGTTGCCTGCCCAGGGCATTTCCTTTTTATCTTTATGCACAGCTCCTTGTGCCTGGGTTACTACAATTTCTACACTTCTATAAAGGATATTCCATTTTTAACTGAACTGTGGATTACCTACTATTTTCTATTTGATTATTTTGTAGCACGTATTTTACACTACCCCTGTCACTCCATTGTAGTTGGCTGCAGCTCCACTGATTCTAGCTTTAACCTCTTCATTCAGGCATCCCTTCTCCTCACCCCCACTCCTAGACACTTGAAGCTGTCAACCTGTTCATCTATTTTCCCTTTTATCTAAGTTTTCAGCTTCTTCTGATTTCCCACATTTGTTGCCATTACAGCTGTGTTATCTATATTCAATTTCAGGTCATATGCCTTCAGTTCTGCATTCCATTCCCTTGTCATTTGCTGAAGCTCTTGCTCATAGCCTGCATGTAATGCCACATCATTGACATTCAACAGTTTTGTTGCTCTGCTCCTTGTGATCTTTTGTAATGTAGACCATGCCATTATAAATAGCAGTGGGCTTAAAGCTGAACCCTGATGCACCCCACTCGGACTGGGAACAACTCTGTTAGACCAAACACTGTTCATACTTGAGTAATTAGGTCCTCTTAATACTGCCAGTGTTTCTGGGACTTTGAACCTTCAGACTGCCCAAACTGGCTTTCTTGGGATCTTGTCATATGCTTTTTCCAAGTCTAGAAATGTCCATTTGCACTCTTTCCTCATCTCTAGTTTCTTAACTATCTGGGAACAAGTTAATCTGCAAACAGTGGAATGGTTGTGCTGCATCCTGAACTACATCCACAGGGCTCATCTCCCCTCTTACTTTCTACTACTTCGCGTATTTATCTATCAGTCACCCTCTCTAGAACTTTCATGCAGTGTGACAGAAGTTTGATGCTTCTGTACTGCCCATAGTTATGAATGTTCTCTTTGTTCTTGTACACTGGTACTAGAATGTGTACTCTCCAGTCATCTGAGATACACCTTTCTCTCCATACTGCTATGAGTACCCTCTGGAGCCATTTCTCTCCTAACTCACCCAACACCTTAATCATGTCTGCCATGACCTCATCTGCGTCTGTTGCTTTCCCCTGACTTAATTTTCCTTAGTGCTGTTCTTACCTCTTCTAGGGTGGGCTCCTATCCTTTTCATTGTAGGCTGTGTCTGGGAAAGTACAGCTTCTGTAGGGTTTCTTCATTCAGAAGCTGCTGGAAGTCCTCCTTCCATCTGTCTTTGATGTGCTGTGGACTGGTGAACATTTTGTTGCTGGCATCCTTTATGAAGGGTGTTGGACTGTTTTCTTTCTTTGCCTTACAGCCTGATGGGGTTTCTTTATGGCATCTGCCAAGTCACTTTCTAGAAGCTGGTAGAGTGCCTCTGATGCCTTATTCTTTGCTATTGCAGCTGTTCTCTTAGCATCCTTTTTAGCTAACCAGTATTGCTTCTTAGTCTGGTATGTGTGTTCTATCTCCCACTTTTCCTGCACTCCTTTCTTTTGATGACTTATTGGACTTTTGCATTCCACCACCAGCTTTCCTTGTGTACCTTATTTCCATACCTGACTTGGCCACATCTGTTCTGTAGTCCTCAAACATGCTGTTTTGTGGCACTGTCATTCTTCTTGAGCTCCACTGATTTCTTCCTCTTACCAAGGTGGTGGAGCCCTGAGTATTCCCTTTAACTCCTATGTGTTCTCCTCAATTAACTTCCAGGTTTTCAGCCTAGTCTCTGCTGACCTTAAGAGTCTTTTCTGCCACTTTTTGTGGCTGATTGTTGAAACCAGTATTTTTTGTTTTGTTTTTGTTTTTGATTTTAACACCTTTATTAAAGTAAAACTTAAGACAGAGACAAATCTACATTAATACAGAAGGAAAAAAAAACATATTAACTTGTTCCTAGTTACATGTGGCACAGTGGTGCAATGGTTAGTATTGCTGCCTCACAGCAAGAGGTTCTCCTGTTTGATTTGCGGCTGGGGTACCTTCTGTACAGAGTCTAAATGTCTTCTCTGCATTTGCGTGGGCTTCCTCCAGTTGTTACAGTTTCCTCCTACATTCAAAGACATGCATCTGGAGCATTTCTCCCCAAGCCTCCACTGAAAATGGGCTTTGTCCCCATTGGACTTTCACAGTAAACAAATGTTAAATAAATAAAATAAATCACACATGTTGTTTTCTGTAACTATCATCAGTTCAATATTACATAAATTGCTCTAATCCTGCCTTCCTTTAAAACTCACTCCTCCAGAACATAATTCTGCAGGTATTACTCACAAAATTTCCATTTATTTCTATGTAATTTGCTCCAGCCTTTTGTTAAAGATCCTACTTCCAGTTCTTTTGTTTCTGTTATAATATCCAATACTTCAAATACAGTCGATTTAAACAATGATTTCAATTTTCCAGTAATTGTTTTTTGGCAGCCACCATATTTAAACTCAACAAGGCCTTCTTATGCGTACACAATTCAGATCCTGTGTCCCAGCTCAAAAGAATCATTTTCTTAGTTACAACCATTTACTCACCCACTATTTCTGACAGAGTACTGTGCATACTTTTCCAGTTACCACACTCTTCTCCATAGCACTGCCAACATTTGCCATCTAGCTGTGGAAAAAAAACTTCGGAGTCTGCCTGCTTGGGATACAAAATATCTGTGTAAACACTTCTAAGCAAAATTCCTAATTGTTCTAGACTTTGTTGCATACTTGGGAGCCAATTGTTTCCATGTAAATTGCTTATCCAGTCTTTCTTCCCAATCTTTTCCAACCTCCTCTGATTCTTATAGTTATTGTACAATATTTTTGTAGGCCTTACTAATTACCCTTTTAAAAGCAGCTTCTGTTCTAGATTTAGTTAAGAACTCTACCAGTACAGGTCCTTCACTTAGGATTCCCTTATCCCTTTCTCTTTCCGTACACTCTGATATCAGTCCCTGCTAGTGACAGCAGTCCCTAGCCTGTAGTCGAAATGCCTTTGTGACCTCTTCCCATTCTGCTATGTTTTCCTCTCTAGTTATCTGCTCCAAAACCCTGGTTCCATTACCAGTTTTCTCTAGTAAATTCCACCCCCCCTCTTGCCTATTGTCTGTACCCCTAACTGCAGGCATCCCTATCAGCAAAATCTCCTTTTCCATTCATGTGTTGGCTTAGCTCATAGAATAGCTTCCGCTATTTTACGAATATAATATTTTGTATGGCTGTTACTCTCCTTAAAGATTTGCATCCAAAATCCCATTGTCCTTATGTCTTCATTTTCCTCCCATTTTATCTTCCCTGTCCACTTTGAATCATAGCTTTCTGCTTCTTTTATGTATATGAGCCTTCATTGCATAGCTCTAAAACATCTCTTCAAATCAGGTAATCCTTAATCACCATGTTCTATTGGATCATCTTATCCCACTTTGACCCTTGCCCTTTCCCCTCCCAGATAAATTCCTTCAACTCTTTGTTAATTATCATTCACAAAAACTTCTCTGGTTGATAAAAATAAGCATGACTTATATTTAAAATTAAAGGGACTAAAACACTTTCACTGTTTGCATTTTGCTACCTATATCCATATATGAGCTTCCAGTTTCTCAGTTTTCTTGTATTATCTTTTGTTTAGTCTCTTCCCACATATCTTTAGCTGCCATAACAAAAGCCTTTTTAAGCCATACTCCTAAATATTTAATTTTATTGTGTCACCATAAATATGGGTATTGCTGAACCAACTGATGCATGGGTACATAATTTACAGTTGTAGTCTTTGTTTTACCTTCAAAAATGTTATATCCCAAGAAGATGTGAAACTGTCTCAAAATGTTTTACAACACTGAGATGTCCTTTTCCAGTTTCAGCAGGTACAAAATATTTGCAAAAGAAGCCAACTTGTCTTGATTACCATACCATTTATATCCTTGAATTTCCAAGTCCCTTATTTTATTTGCAGGTGGCTTTAAATATAAAACAAATAACAAGGGGGAAGGAGGACACCCCTGCCTGGTTCCTCTGTTCAGACACAACTTACAGAAGAACCCTCCTACTTGAATTCTTGCCTCTGATTCCTCATATATCCTCCTCATTAACCCTGTTATTGCATGAGAGAATAGATACATCCCAGTTTACTGTGCTGAATACTTTGTCTGCATCAAGATCCAAGAACAACTACAACAGTATTCTCTTGCATTCTGTTCCCTCTGGATTATCAATCTTCTGCTAATGTTGTCAAATGTTTGCCTACCTCCACAAAAAACACACTAAACTATATCTATCAAGTTTGGTAACACCTCACATTTTATAATCATGATTTAAATCTGAGATGGGTCTATATGAAGTTGGGTCTGATGGGTCTTTACCGTCTTTAGATATTACAGCCACCACAGCTTTCATCCAGGATGTTGGTACTTCCCCTCCTTTTAAAACACTGTTAAACAAAATAGTTTGGATCTTTATCATTTTCTTCTCTCCTAGCTTCCAAACTTCTTCAGGAATACAACTTGTCCCTGGAGACTTTCCTGAAGATTGATTCCACGTCATTGCTTTTATCTCATCTCCTCCTGTATTAAGTGTTAATGGTTGAGCCTCATCTACCCTAACCTTGGCATACTTAGGTCTTGCATAAATATTTCCATCTGTGCTATTTCCTGATTTCCACATTTATCTGCTTTTTACAAATGTTCATAAATCTTCAAAAATATCTGTAATACCTCTCCAGAAATCGTGATTATTTTTCTTGTTATAGACTCCACAGGTTTGGCAGCAAGCCTTTCAACTTTATTTTTAATTCATTGTACTAAAAGTTTTGTGCTCTGAAGTTATAATCAAAAAACAGTTACATAACAGCAATCTTTCTAAACTTGCATGTCATCCAGATACTTCCTTATTTTCACTTTTGCACTCTGCAGTTGTGCCTCTCGTTCTGTGCGATTCCCCTTATTCTGCAGTATTTTAACCTTTGTCAACCCTCTGAATACTTTACCTCTTAACCTTATCTCTTTCTTTCTACCTTACGTTTACCATTTATTTTATCCCTCTCACAAGCTAGAACTTCTGAATAAATGTTTACCTTCCTTAATAACTCTTGAATAATTCCCCTACCCTTTCCTTAAATTCCTCTCTTTTTAAAGGGTAAGTGGGAAAGCACCAGTGTCTCATTTTTACTTAATTTCTCTGCATTTTATCATCGTTTTTATTGGTGTATGATCTGAAATAGTTATTGCATGTGTCAAGATTTCAATTATAGTTATTGCATATCTGTTGACGCTTTCAATTAAATGCATATGCTCTTGTGAGATACAATTTCTGTGTAGTCTAGCCCAATTATTGCACTATGGAAAATATGTAAATTCTCTTGAGTCACTACTATTGAATTTACTTCCATATGATTTATTTCCATAAATTTCTTCAGAAGTCTGCCTTCTTTTGTTATATTTTCCCTTCTAGATTCCCCAGTTGCATGCTTAGTGTTGCAGATCAAGCTCCATTTCCCACCTATAAGTAATCCTTTCCGGAAGCTGATTATTTCTCTCCAAATTTTCTTAAGCTCCATTATAGCAGTTTTAGGTGGAATATAAATACATGCCGGCACAATCTTCCTCCTTTACCAGTAGCCCCTAATTACCACAAATCTGCCATTATTTTTCCCCATCGTTTATCACTATTGGAGCTCCTCTAGCAGTTAGTATAAATACTCCGTTTTCCTTTGTCCCCGATATTTTGATGAATACAGGCTCATAGGTAAGTACCAGGCTACCTGCCCTTGAGGGCCATTTTAAACCTGCAGTATAACCAGCAACTTTCTGTTAGTCAGAGTTTTAGAAGCTGCTTTCAGAATTATGTTGATTATTTTCTGTAGACAGCAGACAAGGAGGTGGTTGCACATGGCTAGAATTCTGTGGATTGCACCTGAGAAACTTTAGATGCTGTAATAACTACATAACAAAGTTTCATAGATCTGAGGGTCATTCCTCAAACAAAAACTTTTCAGAATACAACCCTTTTTTCTTCCTAGTGAGAGTAACACAAGTCCTCTGTTCATCTAGAATACTGGGCTCTAAGTTAAATCAAAAGGATCTAAAAGTGTAACATCACATCCTGCCCCCACCACCCATTAAGGAAACCATGGTAAAACATTTCTCCAAAGCCAACTTCATGCTTCTTAAGACAGAAGTGGTGAACTTCATAACACCCATGCAGATGGACAGCACAGTTACGACTACTGAATCCTACACAATTGCACTCTATAACCACTTACATGAGTGCATGGATTGTGCTATCCCAAACAGAACCAAGACGCTATCCTTCAAAAAAAGGAAGCCAATCTGGTGGTCCCCTGCCATAAACAAACTGTACAACAGAAGGAAGAAACTGTTGCAAAAGAGAGTAAAATCCCATAAGTGGAGGAGCTCCCTGGTCAGCCTCAGTAAGAAGCTGCGATCCCTGATAAAATCCTCCAAAGCTAGTTACGAAAACAAAATCACCACTGATTCTAAAGACAACCACAAAGCATTCTATAGCTATGTCAAGAATCTCAATGGCAACACTCAGATCTGCTCTGAGTTACAGCACAATGGCACTAAATATACAGACCCAACTGATATTGCCAACATCCTGGCAGATAGGTTCTGTGCTAACTTTACCCCCCTCTCACCCCCTAAAGAGCCCATCTCTATACCAGAAGAATGCAAAGTTCCTGTAATCACAGCTGCACAGGTAAAAAACACACTCTTCAAAGCCAAGAACACAGCATCCATGGGACCAGACAACATCCCAGGCTGCATTCTACAGAAACTACAGAACGAACTGGCACCCCACCTAAGTACCATGTTCAATCATAGCCTCACCTCAGGCTTTGTGCCTGCTGAATGGTGCACAGCGACGGTTATCCCACTCCACAAGGGGGGAGCCACCACGGACCCCGGGAACTACTGCCCCATTAGTCTGAAGAGCCTGGTCTGCAAAGCCATGGAACGTATCATCATGGAACTTATATTGGTAATCAACAAACTATGGACTCCACCCAGTTTGGGTTTGTAAAAGGCAGATCATGTCTCCTAAATCTGATAGACTTCTTTGAAGCAGTCACCAAAGCCGTAGACAAGGGTAAGGTGGTTCACACAGCCTATCTAGATCTTGCCAAGGCTTTCAACACCATCCCCCACTCTGGAATTATAGATAAACTCACTAAAATAGGTATAAATCCCTATGTCACAAGATGGGTTGCCAACTGGCTCACCGACAGAACCCACACTGTGAAAGTAGCAGACTCCAAATCCGACTTCAGACCAGTGACAAGGGGAGTACCACAGGGTTCAGTCCTGGGTCCTCTCCTGTTTGGTATCTACTTCTCTGAAGTACAGGCTAACACAGAAGGTCTTTGGATAATGAAGTTTGCAGATGACTGCAAACTAGGAGCCATAATCGAAACTCCTAATGATGTGGACATCCTACAAAAGGGCCTCACTGAGACAGATTCCTGCTGTCAAAGCCATGGCCTCAAGCTCAATGCCAAAAAGTGCATTGTCATCCCCTTTGGTAAAAACTCTTTACACATGAACTACAACATAGGCGGTAGTATACTTAACACCGAAAGTGTGATAAGAGACCTTAGGACACAGGTGGACAGTAGTCTCTCCTTTGATAATCACATCGTCACAGTAGTCAGGAAATCCTTCTACGTGGCCACCTCATCACAAAAGATTTCTCATCCAGAAAAAAAGAGGTCATTGTTCCCCTCTACTCATCACTCATTAGACCCATTATAGATGCCCCTTTTGGTATATACCTCACAAGACATCTATAACAACTGGAAAGGCCGCAGAAATACCTCACAAAGAGGATTACTGGCCTCAAACAGATGCCCTACACAGACCGTCTCAAAAAACTCCAGCTTTAGTCCGTCGCATATAGCCTACGCAGAGGTGATCTCTGCCTAACGTACAAAGCTATGTCAAACCCAGAGCTGTTGGATATGCTCCACTTAAAGAAATCCCAATCCCTCAGAGCTACATGCTCTAGGGACCTAAACCTTGTCACCACAATAAACAGAACATGCCGGAGGGATAGATTCCTTTCCCAGAGACTTCCCATACTCTGGAATAAACTACCTATCTATATCAAACAAAGCTCCTCATTAGCACTCTTCAAGAAATATCTTGATGATTGGATGGGAAATAGGAAATTTACCCCGGGGATCACCTCTGTGGCTCTGCTTGACAGTGGCACAGGAAAATAATTTTCTTGGGTGACAAAAGCCAGGGTACTTTTTTGGCTGGGCTTGTATAGGCCCCAGGGCCGATAGCCTAGTACCTACCTATGAACCTATGAACTACAGTTTCTCAAAAAATGTATTGCAACTTTTTATAGTAAGGCATTCAAGGTGAATGTCTGTGGAATTTCATTACATTTATAACAGATTACCTTAATTTACAGAGTACTGGTGCTTTCATCACATTTATCAGAGATTACCTTAATTTACAGAGCACTGGTGCTTTTTTCAAATTTGTAACAGATTACCTTAATTTATAGAGTACTGTTGCTTTCATCAAATCTATAACAAATTACCTTAATTTACAGAGTACTGGTGCTTTCATCAAATTTATAACAGATTACCTTAATTTACAGAGTACTTGTGCAGTTTGGAACTACTTATAAACTTAGCTTTTGAAAAGTTTAGAAAAGCAAAGCAGTGACTTGTATACGATGGAAAGATGTAACATGAATTACAATGTTTCATAGAAGTTGGAAAGCTGAAACCTGAATTCTGGCAGGAAAGCAAAGCTGTAACTAATGTGTTTCTGCAGGTGGACAAGTCTCACTGAACCCCACATGTGGCGATGCATTATTACAGTCTGCCATTTTAAATATCCCTACTCCAAAGGTCACCAAATGTCATTGAAAAGTAAATCTTAGTTGATGTGGGTTTTTTTCCTGATTTTGGGTCGAGTCTAGCGCTGCATAAGCAGGGTTCATGTTTCTTAAATTTCATCAATGGGTCATCATAGTACTGGTCTTTAAAAATGTCGTATTCTTACTCCACATTTTTTTAACTACAATTCATGTTTACTGGTTAAATTATGACAGAGTTTCTGCCCGACATGCTGTTAGGTGCCATTTTAGGAATAACGAGAGACAGACAGTAACTTCTTGAGATGCAGAATCATGGGCAAACATAGACGAATTGCAACAACAGCAGAGGATCGATCAAAGCTACTTTAAACCTTATTAAAGTGCTGCTCCTCAACACTTTAGGAACACGTAACATCCACAGACTTTTCTAACAAGCAAATAACTTTGGTGCATTAAATTTATTTTAAGTTTACATATTAAAAATGAATTGTATTCTAAGGCCAAATGAGTTATTTTTAAGTAAACATTGTTTTCTAAGAAAATGTCAGTGCTTTTTTTTTCTATTAGAAGTTCTAGGGAGTTTTTCCACCATTGTAAAAAAACTTGGCACCAAAGTTACTAGTCCTGATTCAAGTTCACCAAAACAGACCTGCTGAAGTTCTGAGCAGCACATTAATATTTATCCTAATCCTGGACCCTTCAAAAGAGGGTGGAATCAAAACACATCTATTAAAAGTATAAATATTAAAAAATATGTACCTCCTGACTACATTATCCAAAAGGCATAAATCTTTCACAACAAAAACAAGCCCTGCAGACTACAATGACAAGATATGAAAAACACAAAACACAAACAAGCACAGCAAATGGGATATCACAGCCAGCATTAATTTCAATGAACAAAAAGTCAGAATACTAACCCATAAAAAATTATCTCAGTCCTAATCAAAGCGTAACACATTTGACACAAAAATAAGGAAACCAATACTAAAAACAAAGAGGGAAATCAGCCAATAAAAATTCAGGAAAATTTTGATTAAGGAACCATGTAAAACCCAAATGTAAAACCATATTTAAATATGAAACTACTTTAAAATAAACCACAACAAGTACAGATTAACTCAAACCATTAAAATCACTACAAATAAGGAAAAAAAAAACACACATATACATGTAGGAGCTCAGTGGGAGGACATACTGAATCAAAGATAATTGGAATGCAAGTGGACAGGCTATGCACAAAGCTGTGTGAACTCTATAGCACTGAGCTAAGAATACAGCCAAATAAGTATTAACTTGGCAGTATTTGTGTGGGATTTTTTATTACTTTTGTGATTTTTTTTTGAAGTGAGAGTTCAGTTTTTAAATGTAAGTGGATGAATTTCAGGGATACTTTATATAGGCAGGTATCAGACATTTTTATTTTTATTTTCAGGTAGTCAGGGTTTTTAGGTTGCAGCAGTTTTATTTACTTTAACTGCTGAGCTTGAAGTAATCTAAAATGTTTGGCTCAAGGGTGGACCGGCATACAGAGAGCTCTTTGAGAAGCATTTTCCAGCTTTTGGTCTGTTGCTGTTGGCCTACAGATCACCATGGCTGTCCCTGGTTGTTCAAAAGGTCATGAAAGACTTCAATGGACATTTATACTTCATTCTGTAAGGAAATTAGATGCTTGCTTATAATGATTTATTTTGTAGGTTTCTTGTCTATGGTTTTGTTCTGTCTTTTTTTCAGAATATTTGCTAGCTGAAAGACTGAATCTCCCCTAAAATCGCTACCCAATTACAAGTCAATCAGCTAGCAAGTTCCCTAAAGATATGGGAAGAGAGCACCTTGTGCTATCACCTCCCTTTAGGCCAAGTGTTGTGCTGTCAGTTTTTTTCACTCCACTTGCAATCCTGTCAAGGGAACAATCTTATCATGTGTTTTTTGACAGAATGGGCACCTGTGGTATTTTTCTTATGTTTTATTGGTTGGTCTTTACTTTTGTAGTTCTTCTGAGGTTACGTGAATAAGTAAGATTGGTGTAATTGGTTTTACATAGCTTAGATGGTTCCCTTTTCTACATGCTTGCACAACCATAGTTGGCATATATAAAAGTAGCAGGAGTGTGTGTGTGTGTGTGTGTGTGTGTGTGTGTGTGTGTGTGTGTGTGTGTGTGTGAGTGTGTAGGGGGGCAAAATGCCCACATACGGAACAGAATAATATTTAAAGGAATTTATTTTCTGTGTTAAGCCAGAGAATTGGGGATTTTATCGAGTTATTTCTGATGTGCATACGCATCAATCACTTGGGATTTATGAGGACTAGGATGCTTATGTTGGAAACATTCTATGTAACTCACCTCCTCCCCTGAGAAAAGGTTGCTAAGTCAGGATTTGAAACATTCAGACATCAACTCCTACTATCTGGTTTAATCTGCTTTCAGCCAGAATTGCACTTTTGCATTCACCTTTTTTTAATAAGAAAATTTGTATTAATTTAACATATTTACAATATATACATAGAAAGAAAGGAAGAAAGTCAACATCGCATATTGTTGGGTAAGGAACTGGTATTCCTACACAGGCCCAGCTAGAACTTAAATGACTCAGTCCAGTAAGACAATGGTGAAATCATTTTCCATGCACAAAGTCAAAAAATAAAAAGATAGAGTAAGCCATAACTAAATAACTTATAATTGAAAAGTTGCCAAAAGAGGCATCGGCATATGAGATGCTGAATTATCATTTTTGGGTTTTCAGGCCCCAGTCCAATCCTTTGTAAACCAGAAGATCAACATAACTACCAAACTGCTTGCAAGGATTGTTAAGAGTTACAGGCCTCTACTGGTCCCAAGTTACTGAAACCACCTACTCACCACAAGGAACACATCATTTTTACAGTAAGAGGATCACATGTGGGAAGGACAGAGAAGTTTTATATACTTTATTCAGCATTTCAGTTAAGTCCTTTCACTCAGCCAAGTCCAGTCAGGTCAGTCCTAACACATCAAACCCAGTTATGTTTCTAAAAGGATGACTAGCTTGTATTTTGCCTCCAGTGACTTTAATAATTGATTTGTGCTTTGTACAACCATGATTACTATGTTAACTTGGGTCTGGCTTCTCTTTTTCACCTGATTAACAAATAGTATAATTACATTTTACTGGGA
The DNA here is from genome assembly GCF_019279795.1 of Protopterus annectens. Taxonomy (NCBI): domain Eukaryota; kingdom Metazoa; phylum Chordata; order Ceratodontiformes; family Protopteridae; genus Protopterus; species Protopterus annectens. The sequence goes on from NC_056729.1 coordinate 1,657,859,930, forward strand.
ACACAGACTCCCATAAATGTACTGAGTAGATTCTTCCCTATGGCATAGTCTTTTGACCCTTAGCATTACAGAATGTATCAGTAGGAAGCAGATGTTTGCTTTTTGAGATGCTTAAAAAGTTGCATATTTTCCTTTTCCTGGCTGATGTCACATCTGATGTTGTCCATTTCATTATGCATCACGAATGGGTCTTCAGATTCGTCCTCGGATCTGACTATGCCATTTCTTCCAGACATAGGATCTGAGCCTCAAACTCCTCCCTCTCCCATAATGCCTCAATCCTTTTCAAACCCTCAGATCTCATTTGCCGCCTTCCATTCTTGAGTGTCAACTTCAGAAAACGTTAGGGTACACTGAAATACTGGTGATGACTCCATTGCAGGTCTACAATGAATTATCTCATCTCTCCAACCTTCAAAGCAAAACATCATAAGCAAAAGATCAAAAGTAGGCCAGAGTGCTAGCACAAAATATTCTAATCCATGAGACTGCATCAATTTTTCAAGTGGGCTGCAGCATTCTGAATCCTAAAGGTGGGCATCTGGACCCTCAACCTTGCTGTCTAAATATATACTGCTCTGCTTGCACATACTCTCTGAGTCACATGATTTCAGAAAAAAAAAACAATTACAGTGCATGCAACAAGCCAACATGTAATGTCCCAAGATGTCAACAACACGAAAAGTTCCCTTACATGCGAATGACACTTTGAGTCAACAATGCAGAACACGGCAGTGGCTTACAGTAGATTGTTTGGGCCACATTTGTTCAAGGATAAGAACCTGAGTTTTCAGTTGCTCATGCTACTTCTGCACAAGCACAAATGAGTGAGATCCTATTACTACTATGCATATTTTAACAAGGTGTTCTGATCTTCCTAGAAGTATACCATCACATGCTTCAAATTGCCTGTCAGTGATTAATCCTTCTCTGAGGATCAGTGACTAATGAATAAGAATATTAAAGCTGTGGAGCATGTGTGTCCCCCCCCCACATGGAAGCACACATAAAACATTATTTTAGAGTGTAACCATTTAAAATGTCAAGTATCTCAATGCTAAGTTCATATATATATATATATATATATATATATGTGTGTGTGTGTGTGTGTGTGTGTGTGTGTGTGTGTGTGTGTGTGTGTGTGTGTGTGTGTGTTTCAGGGTATGGAGTGCTGGTCCTCCACATTAGCATGTGTAGCGGGGCTTGCACCCTTAAAAACACTTTTAAAGCAGAAGCGCAGCGTCTGATAGTCGTTCTTCTCCTTTATTTTGTTTTTTTTATTCAGTGTTTTAGGAATCTGCATTGTGAGTGCAGACATTTTAATAGGGATCCCATTTTAGAAGGATGGTGCATTCACTTGTATTGTTTATTAGCTATCTTTGAGATGAGTTTTTGAGTATTCACTCTTGTGTGATACAAAGAAGTATTTCTGAGATGTCCATACATTCACTGCTGCAGTATTCTTACACATGAGGATTCCCTGCCACGGAAGCCCGACGGCCAGACAGTCTACCAAAGACACCTGTTGCTTTAAAGGTACATTGAATGCCACCTAATCGCTCCTTGCATAGCATAGGGCATAAAGGTGACAGTCAGGCCTATAATAGTGAGAAGTTCTTTGCTGTCCATCCAAACATATCTTTTCACCATCAATCTGTTTAGCTGCATCCATTTTCTGCCAGTTGAATGCATTTTCGTTCTCCAGTGACTTCTGCTACTCTAGCTTTTAAGGCTATTAGTTATCAGACTCATATGTCTAGATATGTGTTGGCTCTTCTTTCTCAGGGATGTCAACTTATTTCTGATTTTCCGGACACTAAGGGGTAAAACTTCTGTTCTTTCCTTGCTAGAGACTTCCTCTCAAGTCATTTGTTATTCTATTAAATGTAGTTATGAGGCAGCAGATGCCTCTTCTAGGGCTACCGTTTTTGGTTCAGTGATGAGGATGTATTATTGGCTTAGGCTAGAACCTCTACCTGATGATATTAAAGCTACGTTGATGCACAAACAGAATCAAACATTTTCTTCCCTTATTAGTCCATGAAGATCAAACAGGTTTTATAAAAGGGAGAAACACCTATGATAATATTTTAAAAGAATCTTAACATTAATTGATCATATTAAATATCAATGTATAGATATGACTGTTGTTTCAGTGATTTTGACTCTGCAAATTGGAACTCCCTTTTTTTAGTCTTAGACAAATATAAATTTCCAAAAGATTTTAATATATTAATTAAATCCCCATATGAAAATTGCCTTCCATATGTTAAGTTAGGTTCATATAGGTCTGGTCCCATTACAGTAATGAAAGGAACCAAACTAGGTTGTCCGTTGTCCCCTTTACTATTTGCTTTATTGATAGAACCTTTTGTGAATAGTGTTAGATCAGATATTAATATTCTAGGTATACAATTCTCTAAAGCTTTAAACTTGAAACTCCAACTGTTTGCAGATGATATACACTTAATCTTAATTAATACAAACCATTCCTTGCAAGCACTATTTAACTCTATGAATACTTTTCAAAATATGTCTGGACTACAAATGTCTCTAAATCATAAAATAAAAATATTTGAGCAAAGATTTTCTAACTACGTTGTAAAAGATGGTAGACTACATTACTTAGAAATTTATTTATCAGAAGACTTAAATGAGACACTCTCATTCAAATATAATACTGTTTTAAATACAATTAAATTAATGATGTGTAACTGTAATAACCATTTATTTACAATGGAAGACAGATTATTCCTGATTAAATCAACTATCTGACCAAGATATTATATCTTATACCAGTCTTTTTACTTCCTCCATCTAAATACTTTATTCAAAAATACAATAAAATGATATTAAACTTTCTATGGTATTCAAATAAACCTTGAATAGATCTAACCAATCACTTGATGAACTGGGATGATGGAGGCATCAACCTTCCAGATATAGAAGCATATGCTCTGTCTTCTGTTATTAAAAATATAACATTGTGGTTAAATTTATCCTACTCCTCTATATGAAAGCAAATACATGAACAAATCTGCTTAGACTCCATACAGATTCAAAACCATGATTGATTGTTTAGTCTACCAGACTTCTTGTACTGGATTTTTAAATTCTATATCTTAGAAAATAAAAATATTAACATGTCATCCAAATATATAAATCTATTATTATCTATATTTAAAACAATTGTGAATAAAAATCCCAATATCAGTTCTTGTGTTTTTCTACTCTTTCCCCTTGCCTTTACACTTAATAATCTTGAAACTTTTTAAACTCATAAGATGTATACTCTGAAAAAATGGAATTCAATATTTTGGCATAAAATAATAGAACAAGGTAAGGTTCTATCTATTGATCAACTTATGGAGAAATACAATATTGATAGATAAATCTGGTTAACTTTACAATCCTTAAGACAATTTCTCATAAATAAAACAGAATTAATGCAAATGTCAATTAGACGTGACATACCTAAAATCATTGAATACATTATATTTACCTCTAATCAACCTTATCAAGGAAATTATTATTTATCTAACATTTGTAAAATTATCAAAAAAACAAAAATGCACCATAAAAAACTTACTGGAACTTCTTTGCATCAGTAAGTGGCCATCTTCCAATGGAGGATGATAAAAAATTCATTCTTAAATCTTCAAAACACAATACATTATCACTTCACTGGCAATTGTTTACCTTGAGATTTTTACACAGAAGTTTTTATATACCACATAAATTAGTGTTGATGTTTGCAAAAGATTTATGTTGCAGATGTGAAATAAAACAAAAAGCTGACTGGCAACATATTTTTATGAGTGTAAAAGTCTTAAGGTATATTGGAATAATATCAACTACTGTTTTCAGACTCTCTTCAATGATAACTTCCAGTTAACTAAATCAGTGGTTTTATTTAACACTCCCATACCCAAATGTGTTCCCATAAAAAATTTGTATTACTTTGGTCTCTACTACCTATTGCTCGAAAGATTATTACTATCAACTGGAAAATGGCATTGTCTCCTTCATTCAACGAATTCAAGAATCTCACTTTGAATGTTGCTCAAAGGACAGATATAACAACGTCACATCATATTACAATAGCTGGATGACAGTAATGGACATTTTGGAGAAAATAGACAAAATATTTCTTAATTTTATTTTATTTATTTATTTATGTACATTTGTTGACGGGGAGTATCTGACTGCACGTAGGTCCATTTTCAGCGGAGGCCCGGGGAGAAAAGCTCCACAGTTAAAATAAACAGACAGTAGTTACATTGGATTTACATAGTGATTAACAAATTGATTAACATAGCAATTAATTACAAATAGTTACAAATGAAGAACATAGTACATCAGTAGACAGCTAGAATCTTTATCTGCAAAGTACATAGCAGACATTAACAATTGTTACAATAAGAAGTTCCTGCTGTATAAGTACTGGGCTTATGAGCATCCGAGCTTACTATAATCAAGGTAGTTAGTGGGGTGGAAAGAAAGGTAGTGTTGGATGGGGTGGGTGATATTAGAGTGGGAGTTGCAAGGGCATAGCCAGCATGTTTTTAGGTGCGCTTTTAGTAAAGTGTTGAAGTGGGTGCATGATGGTATGGAGGTAATTGTGGGTTGGAGGGAGTTCCATAATTTGGCTATGGCACAAGAGAATAGTGCTTCACCAGAAGAGTTATTGGCTTTAATAATCTGCAAGTGATTTTTGTTGCTGGATCTTAGTGGTCTGGTGGTGTGATAGAGTTGGAGTAGATTGTGGAGGGATGGGACATTTAGTGGATGGTTTACTAGTTAATATAATTTAGATTCAATGACAAAATGATTATTATTCTGAGTGGACACCTATGTAAATAGTTTTATTGTGTTTTGGAATGATATTAATTTTATTATTTATTTATTTATTTATTGACATTTGTTAACCGGGTTGGTCCAACTGGGCTTGTGACCCATTTTCAGTGGCGACCCGAGGAGAAAAGCTTCAACAAAGAAAAACAGTTACATGAAAACAATACTGCAGTTTAAAAAAGTGGTTACATGAAAACAATATTGCAGTTAAAAAAAATTTAAGCACATACATATATGAGAGAAAGTACAAAGATCAAAATAAATTCTTTTTGTTTTATATCCTTACTTTCAATCTCTTTGTGTACCAAGATTTATCATATTTCATAGATTGTATTCTACATCAATAGGACCAGACAGTGTCCCGGGCTGCGTCCCTATGAACCACAGAGGCACAGTATACTAACCTCGAAAATAGCAAAATTAATTTAAAATGGGTGGCGAAAGCAAAACACACTCTTATTACTTGTTTCATTATTGTTATATTATTGAAAAGCTAATTAAAAATACTGAAGAGAAAAAGTTAAGTTGATGGATGCCCCGCTGGATTCTAAGCTTTTGTTTGAGGAAGCTGATGCTGGTTTGTTTAAGTCCCTTCAGGATAAGGGTAAGCCCTTACAGGAGCATAAACATGTGTGTGCTTCTTCTGTGCCTACATTTCAGAGAAACTACCCCACTAAGCCTGCTTTTTTTTTGTAGGCAATCCCACCCTTCTACTAAGGTTAAGAAGAGTGGCAAACGAGCTCCTCCTGCTAAGGCCCCTCAGTTTCCAGGGACTCTGAAGCCTTCCTTTCCAGGCAAACCAGGTGCTGTATGACTATCCATCCCCTCCCAGCCACATTCCTCTTTTTCTTTACTTTCCTCTTTTTCTTTCTGTTTGGCTTCAGATCACTGAGGATTCTTTGCATTTTGTCAATCGTTCATTTGGGGTACTTCATGGTGTGGCAATCTTGTCCTCCTTTTATGGGCATTCCTCAGCCTTCTCAGGAACAATTTCTCTTTTTCCCAGAGGTTCTTCAAAATCTCTTGACTCAGGGTACTAATCAGGAGGTGTCTGTGTCCCAAAGGGAGAAACAGTTCTACTCCAGACCATTTCTAGTGCCCAGGAAAGAAGACACTTGGAGACTTCTTCTAGACCTCTCTTATCTGAACACTTTTCTAAAAGTGCTTTCCTTTCTGATGTTATCCCTTCAGATTCTGTTTTCTCTCTTGCTCCCTCAGGCCTATATGATGTCTCTGGATCTCAAGCATGCTAGTCTCCATACTCTGATCAATTCTCTTTTCAGGAAGTTTTTGTGTTTCTCTGCTGCTTCCTCTGTTGCTTTGCCCTTTGGCCTTTCTACTTCCCCAAGGGTGTTCACCAAATGCCTTTCTCCTGTGATTGCTTTTAACAGGCTTCAAGCGATTCAAATCTTTCCTTACTTGGATGACCTGTTGAATCAGGTATCCTCTCTAGAGATCCTTTTACAAAATCTTCATTTTGCCAGTTCTCTTCTTCAGAGTCTGGGTTTCACTACAGATTTCAAAAAGTCTTCCCTGACTACTTCTCAGGATCTTGTTTTTTCTGGGTTGCAGGATTCAGATGGTGCCAATGCTGGCTTCCCTATCCTTTCCAAAGGCCTTAACTGTCATTTCTTTCTTTCACATTCTTCTTCTTCTGGCCTCCATTGCAGCCAGGGAGTTTTTGAGAGTTCTGGGTTTCATGGCATCCACCATTGCAATGCTCACACTGGCCAAACTTCACATGAGAAAGTTTTACTGGTTTCCAAATTCAGTGTGGTTTCAGCATGCACATCCTATAGATTTTGTAGTTCCTCTTCTTCCTTGTCTCAAAAAGGAACTTTATTGGTTGATTTAGCAGTTATCTCTGAATCCAGGGCTCCCTTTTCATCCCCCTCTTTCCTCTCAGGAATTGTTCACAGATGCTTCAGAAATGGGATGGGGTCAACATTTGGCTCTTTAAAAGTTCAGGGGGTGTGGTGGCTTCATCAGCAGAAAGAACACATCAGTGCCAAAGAGATGCGAGCTCTTCTGCTGGCTCTTCAGGCCTTTCATCTTCTTTCTTCTCCAGGGCTTCTCAAGGTATTCACAGACAATACCACAGTGATGTGGTATATCAATAAACAGGGAGGAATGAGATCTTATATTCTTTGCCGGTTGACACTTCTGGTATGGGATCTTGTTGTCAAGTATCAAGTGACTCTTCAGGCAGTTTATATCCCTTTTTGTCAGAACACTGTGTCAGACACTCTTTGCCGGTCCTTACCTCAGTCGCATGAATGGATGCTTCACAGGGATGTGTTTCTGAACATTGTCCGCCAGTGGGGTACTCCTCAAGTTGATCTTTTTGCCTCCCCCCTGAGCAGAGAACTTCCTCTGTTTTGTGCCAGAGTCCCAGGTCCTCTGGTGTGGAAGGCGGATGCCCTCTCATTTTCTTGGAAGGAGATTTTTTTTATGCATTCCCTCTTCTTCCTCTCATTTCAAAAGCCCTGTTCAAAATTCAACAGGATACACCCAAAATCTTGTTGGTGACTCCCTTTTGGCCGTGACAGCATTGCATCCCACTTCTTCTGCATTTAGCCAGGGGGGCAATCATCACAAGTTACCTCACAAGGTGGATCTACTCTCACAAGACAAGGGATCACTCATCCATCCCCACCTGTTTACACTTCAACTAATATTGTGTATGGTAGGAACTTGATTTATCATAGACACCTTTTTTTCTGAGGATGACCTGCAAGTCCTGCAGGAGGCCAGGAAACTGACTACTAGGAAATCCTACTTATCCAAATGAAGTGGTTTTATATTTGATGTCTCTCTCGTAACCTGGACCCACTTATTGTGGATGCTTCTTTGGTTCTCTCTTGTTTGTATGAGTGGCTCAATGCTAGTTTGGCCTATTCTTCTATTAAGGCCATCAGCTGCCTCTGCTTGTCTGCCATTTTCTCCTCATTTAGCTTCTAAATTTGAGGTGAAACAATTTCTTAAAGGTGTCCTTAATATTAGACCTCCTAGTAAGCCTGTTCCTCCTCCCTGGGATCTTAATTTTGTTTTTGAGAAGTTGATTCAGGCTCCTTTAGAGCCTGCTGCCTCAGTTGCAGCATTGTTCCTGGAAGACTGTTATTTTGTTAGCTCTTACTTTTACCAGATGGCTGTCTGAGTTGCATGCTCTTATGGCCTGTCCTCCTTTTTTAATAGTTCATGAGGACAGTGTCCTTATGCACTAACCCTTCTTTTATGCCTAAGATGGTTAATGAGCTATCACTTAACCAGTATATTGATTTGCCTACTTTCCCCCTGTCTACCAGATGACAGTGAGAGGGTGCTGCATACTTTGGGCATGCATAGGCAACTCAGAGTTTATTTGGATAAGACTAAGGCTGTTAGAAAATCTGATCAGTTATTTGTTTCTTTTCATCCTAGATGTTTGGGACTTGCTGTATCCAAGCAAACTATTTTTTTCTTGGATTTCTCAGGCTATTTCTTTTAGTTACACTTTTTATGGCAAGAGCCTTTCCTCTTCAGTCAAGGCTCAGCTGTGGCTTATCGGGTGCTTTTTTCAAGGGCTTGGATACTAATTCTATTCTTGAGGCAGCTACCTGGACTTCCGTGCATACCTTTACCAAGCACTACAAGTTGGGTGGTATCTCTAGAGCTAGGGCTGGTCTTGCTAGTGTCATTCTTCGTGGCTTTTTAGGGGACTCTTCTGCTTCTTCCCCTCCCAAGTTTCCTCCTGAGCTTTGGCATTCTCCCATATGTTAAGAATACTACAGCAGTGAATGTAAGGACATAGTACAGTTGTGTAAAATCTTACCATAGCAGTAGATATCTTTGCCTTGACTACTGCAGTATTTGCTCCCTCCTTCCTCCCCCCAGTCCTTTGTCTTCTTGGATGTACAGATTACCTCTTGGGTTCCTTGGAGTGGTGTTCCTACTGGGGCAATCAGTTCTGACTATGGTAAGCCTGAACATCACCTTTATGCCCTACGCTAAGCAAGGAGTATTTGGGTGATGCTCGGTGTACCTTTAAAGCAACAGAAGTCTTTTGTAGACTGGCTGGACATCAGGCTTCCACAACAGGGAATTTCACATGTTAAGAATACTGCAGCAGCAAAGGCAAGGTCCTCTACATTATGGTAAGATTTTACACAACTGTACTTTTTGTGTTTTGAGCTGAAGTATCTTGAGGCAATTTCATGGAACACATCCTTTGCACAGGATCATTCAATTATCCAACAGATGCAAGGGTGAAACAGTAAAATAATTTAAACATGAGGGACTATGGGTTAAGTTCTTCAGACATCAGAAAAAAACATGCCTAGAATCCTGACTAAATTGAAAGCTTTGTTTAGAACCTTCTATGGCATATTCAACCTGTTTTCTGAGGGGGTAAAAATCATACTTCTCAATTGTGCAGTTATTCCTGTTTCAGAAAAAAAAACTTTGCCTGTAGTTGCAGATACTTCCACAACTAATGTACATAAGTTACAAACTGGGCTCAAGTAAATGAACAGTTGTTTCTCACATTAGGTAAACTCACATTAGGCAAATACTAGCCAACCAGTCAGAAGACTATTATAAGCCTAGCCTAATAACCCAAGGTTAGACTCAAACCCTTAGTTTGGGTGCATGATAGGAAGACCTTAACCATTATGCCAACAAATCTACCCTAAAGTGAACACCCCTGCATCTTTAAAGTTAGCATCCCTGCATCACAGTAGAAAAAAAGACACCCTTCCCATTACATGCAGAAGTATTCCCTCAGCTGTACATTAATTTTCAAGTACTTACATCTAGTCCACTGTCCATACTTAGCAAGGTTAGTGAAACCAAATCCACATTCCAGAGACTGAAGTTCATTGTTAACATCAGTGTTGACACTAAGCAAACCACAGCTCTCCCTAGAATTCTGTGCAATGGCATGTTCCAAATTTGGACCCAGACTGTGGAAAGTTTTTAACTTGACAGATCACTGTTATTTTAAATCCTTCATGAAAGCCCCCATTGTTTAAAGAGATATACTACAAATACGATATAAGCATACATGTTATACAAAATATTCTAGCTCAAGATCTTGCACTTTATGTCACTAAAAGCCCACTAATCTGTTCTACTCATATGAAGTCAAGCAAATTAAATGGTGCTGATATGGTGGTTTCTCAGAGGCATGAAGTGGTGATTGTAATCTCTTTCATCCTTCTAAATATTCTTATTGCTTGGTGTAGTTTCACTTATTTGACTTATAGGTTCATAGGTAGGTACTAGGCTATCTGCCCGAGTGCATTTATAAGCCTAGCCAGAGAGTATCGGCTTTCACTGATCCATTGATTAATTAACTGATCCTCTGTCAAGCAGAGCCAATGAAGTGATCCCAGGGGTGTATTTTCTGCTACCCATCCACTCGCCAAGGTTTCTCTTAAGAGGGTTAGTGAGGGGCTCTGCCTAATGTAGTTTGGAATTTTGTTCCAAAGCATGAGGAGTCTCTGTGACAGGAATCTATCCCTCCAGCATGTTCTATTTATTGTTATGGCGAGGTTTAGCTCACTAGAGTGTGTGGCTCGCAGTGACTTGGATTTCTTTAGGTGGAGCATGTCCATCAATTCTGAGTTGGACATAGCTTTGTAAGTCAGGCAGCGATCACCTCTGAGTAAGCAAGATGCCACTGAGCAGAGTCGGAGTTTTTTCAGTTGGGCTGCATAGGACATATGTTTGAGGCCAGTAATCCTCTTGGTGAGGTACTTTTGTGGTCTTTTCAGCTGTTGGAAGTGCCTTGTGAGGTTCATCCCAAATGGGGCATTGTACTCTATGATGGATCTGATGAGTGACGAGTAGAGGGGCACTATAACCTCTTTATTTCTAGATGCGAACCCTTTAGTAATTAGATGGGCCAGAGCCCCTCACATAGAAGGATTTCCTAACTACTTTGGAAATATGATTGTCAAAGGAGCGATTACTATCTACCTCGGACCCCAGATCTCTTATTACCTCTTCGTATTACGAGGACTGCCACCTATGTGGTAATTCTTGGGTGTTTTGTTTTTCCCAAACGGGATGACTATGCATTTTATGGCATTTAAACTGAAACAAAAACATAAACTCAATGAAAAAACTTGAAGGCTGAACTGGAAAGCACACCCAGAGAACTGTAACAAGAGTATAAACGTTAAGCACCAATTTTATTCCAAAACGCTTTTCGTTCTGCTGAATAGCCAAACTTCCTCAGACAAACAACAAAGCACAAAAGGTCACCAATGCTCATAAATACACCTCCCTGCCTAAACGTGTTAAAACCAATTAACATTTAAAGAGATTGTGCTTCAAAAATGGCTCTAAATATAAAAACATTTCACTAAAAATATACATTGTATGTGATTAATCTTACATTAAACTTCTACTGTGTCAATAAATAATCAATGCCATTTTAAAAGCTTACAAATTGATGTAAAAAGTAGAAATATTAAATACATTCATAATTCCTACCATTACTCTCAGTGGCACTGTATAAATCTAATACAAATACTTAAAAAATACAAACAATACAAAAAACTTCAAACAGTAAATACATCTACCATAATAGGCTTCTCAGTTTCAAAATACATGCAATGGATACCTTGTCATTCAGCCCCGGAGTTCTATATGATTGCAACCTCAGCTGCCAAATCAGCTCCTGTCTCTCTAAAAGTAATTGAAATGGGCCTCCTTTGACATCAGATTGAATTTGATCTAGAACTCTGAAAGCAAAGGAATGAGTGGGGTTATGACTACAATGTTTGGCCAATGCATTCTCCAACTTGGCCTTCCTTATACTGTATAAATGTTCGTATATCCTATCCTTGAACTTCCTGTCAGTCTTGCCCACATAAAATGCAGGACAAAGCTGACAGGAAACAAGGTAAACAACAGACTTAGAAGAACAAGTAAACCTTCCTTTAGTCCTATAAGCCTTGTTGTTGATAGTAAAACTAAATCCAGTTGCTAAATGCCTGCAAAAATTGCACGCCTCACATTTAAATGTCCCTTCGATCCAGCAACGCACTTTCCCACTCATTTCCATTATGTTCTTCAAACTATATCCTTTTTTATATGTTACTAAAGACCTGTCACCTAATTTCGTTATTAAGTCAGGCTCAAAACTGAATAAACTCCAATTTCTCATCAAAATGAATTTTATTAAATCTGCCTCCACACTAAAAGGAGTAATAAATCTCATAATAAAATCCGGCCTTTCTTCCTCAAAGCAAGTGATGGAAACCAAGGGGGCATGGGTGTCTATTACACTGTCACTAATACTACCATTATTGACCTGCCCTGACAAAATGGGTTTGTAAATACCCACTCTTCTTTTGTTTTGTACCTCCTCTATAATATCCAATAACAACAGTTCAGGATATCTTCTCTTCACAAACATGTCCTTCAAAAACTCACATTCCTCAAAAAATCTATCATCATCTGTAATCATTCGGGTGGCATGGACCATTTGATCCATAATTACAGATTATTTCTGATGTTGAGGGTGGGAACTCGTATAATGAAGCATTGTGTTAGAATAAGTCGCTTTACGGTAAATACTAGCCACATTGCGCTTGTTGAAAAAATCCTTTCTCAAATCCACATCTAAGTAGGCAATTTTGTCTTTAGCAACTGTGTGTATAAACTTCAAAAAAATTGGTGCTGTTGTTAATCTTTTCCAAAAAGCTGTCTATCTCAGCTATGCCACCTTCAAACAAAACAAACACATCATCTAAAAATCTAGTATAAAACTTAATTCTAGTTAGAGTCTCGGGTGCATTCAACACATACTGGTGTTCCCAATGGGCCATCACTAAATTAGAAAAACTGGCCCCACAAGGGGAACCCATAGCTACCCCCACTTTCTGGAGGTAAATGTCATTATCAAACATCACAAAGTTGTTCGTTAATATGATGTCTAACAATTCTTGCACCAAACGTACTTCATTATTTTCTGCTCCATGTGCTAACATCCGTTCCACCACCCTGTCTATACCCAAACTGTGGGGTATTGAGAAATATAAGTCAATAACATCAATAGTTAAAAATGTTATATTATCCTGATATGGACAATGTTCAATAGCAGCTAAAAAGGACCACAAGTCCTTACAAATCTGAGTCTCTTTCCTGACATATTTCTTCAAAATATTGTCAATGAGTTTGGCACTAGCATATGTGATGAAAGACCTGGCATTGGCCAAAACTCTCATTGGAGGATCCGTGGTACTTTTGTGCAATTTGGGCAGACCAAATAAAGTTGGAATTTTCGGTGAAACCACTAATAAATAATTTAACATTTCTAAATCTATGGTTCCTTCCAAAAAAAGATCTTGCAAACAACTATTGACACATCTATATGCAGTGTTTAGCTCACTAATACTAGATACTTCATAAGTATTGCCCCCTATTACACTCCTCATTTTCACATTGTAATGTTCAATGTCCATTAAAACCAATCCCCCTCCCTTGTCTGGTTTCAACACATGTATTGGTAACAATTTGAGAGCCTGTAATGCTTCAAATTCATCCTTTGACATGTTATTAACATCATGATTACGTTGACTACTACATAAGTTCCTAATGTCCATTTCACACATATGTTTGAACAAAACAAGAGATGGATGTGTAGGAGGATTAAAAGTACTAGGTACTCTCATAACCCTGTTTGTAACATTGTTGCTACCCAGGAGTAAAGTCAAGTTCATTCTTCTAAGAAACAACTTGAGGTCTATTAACGTCCTAGGTAAATCAAAGTGCTGAGCCAGAACAAAAGTTAAACCCCTAGAAAAAAGCTCACACAAGTCTTCCTTAATGTTATAACTTGAAAAATTATATATCTTGAAATCACCATTTCTATTAAACATGATTCTTAAACCGTTACCATTTATCACTTCCTTTTGTTGGTCACGGTCATATTGTTGTTGCGATGGTTCTGTCCCCTCGTATTGTGATGGTCTCTCGTATTGTACCTTTTCTGATGATTCTGCCCCCCATCCGGAAAAGGGCTCTGATCACCACCCCTCATGGTGTCAGTATACTCCGACTCGGTAAAGTTGGGGAACACCTGGCCATCACCATCCCCAACAACACCTCCTGAAGCACCGAATATCGCATTCTCCGGTTCTGGAACATGTACCGCATTATGCACACTGACATTATTTCGTTGAGGGGGTGCTTGGCGATAACCTGTAAACTTTCTATCTTGTGAAGGAGGAGGAACCGGATAAGCAGTGTGATTTTTATATGCCTCAATATCCCTCTTTAATTTTCTTAACTTATTTTCAGAATTTTTACTAAGATGTTGAGTGATAGTAGTAAAAATTCTTGAATAATCATACTGGTACCGTAAAAAATCCTCATGTTGTTTTATACCTTGATCCAACTCAGCTATCTCAATGGATAAACTGTCCACCGTCAATTGGTAGTGTTTACACATTAAGTGCATTAACTCAAACCCGTGTTTATCAAACAGGTTCAATAGGTCTGTATGAAAATCTGACCCTTCAATTAAACCCGTAGGGTATTGCCAGGAGCGTAAGCCTTTTGGAACCACGCCCACCTTCTTGCACTCATCAAAATAACTGATCTCAAGTTGTAGTTTCTTTGCCCTTAAGGACTTCTGATCTAATAACTTTAGTTGATTAACAGAGACACGCTGCCAACAGCTGACTGATCCCTGGGTGTCAAGCCAAAAGGTTCAGCAATCATCACAAACATGGGGACAAAATGCTCCACACCGGAAGTACATCCCTCTTTGGTAAGATCAGACCATAAATTAATCTCACTGGAAATCCAATCTGCCCTGCCCCACCAAAAAAAAAAGACCACAGTGAAGACTAAAAGCAAGCAAACTTCACTTTTCAAGAAGTGGTATCTTTCAAGGCCCTGGGCGGGTGGAAACCACAACCCACCACAACCACACTTCTGCTGCAAATGCCTTCTATGGGCACCTTCAAGAATGATCATGCAATCCCAAAATAAAACAGACCACCCAAAGCCCGGCGAACCTGACTGGTGGGGTGGACCAACTTTACACCAAACACAAGAACATAAGGGAGGCTACAAACAGACAAAACAAAATCCTATCTCTAAAGGCAAAATATCCAAAGTAGGAAAGGCGATCAAAATCACAATCACATCCAAAAACAAGAGAAAGAGAAAAATCTCAACAAAGGCCAAAAAAGGACAGGAACAATTACTTGTTTAGAAAGCCAAGAAACCTGGGTGGATATGCTCAGATCAGAAATGTCAAAAAACAAAAAAACACACTGAACCCACTGGCATTGCCAACATTCAATCAGTGCCAATTTCTCAGATCCAGTGCAAATTTCTCCTCCCCTGTGGCAAATCCCAGCAGAGTGGCCTGCGGTGCCGCCCTCCTAAAACCTCAGATGCCCGGTGAGCCTAAAACTCTAAAGCTCAGGTGAGCCGCCCTCTCTAAAATGAAAAACACAGCATCAATGGGACAGGAAAAAAAAGAGGAAAGGCAACTAACACCACAGGAAAACTTAAAAGTTACCCCTTAGTGCAGTGGCAAGTATACTTAACAAAGCAAGCAGTTCACAAAGACCCCACTTCACAAAGGCCCCACGGACCTGGCAGCCTGGTCTCTGCAAGCTAACATGAGGATCAGAGCCTGGTCTGCAAAACTATGGAGAGGATCATTTGGGAACTCATAAACAAAGATCATTAGGACATTAAGACCTAGGATCCTTGATCCTGCCTTCAAACTTTTTCCGACAAGGAGCTGCCTCAACAGGAGGATTGAGATTGAAACACTCACTAAGGCCACTGATGACTTTGAAGGCAGTTCACACAGCCTACCTTGACCAAAGCAAAAGCCTTACAAACAATACCCAACTGTACTCCATGAAGACAAGCATGGGTTGCAAAACAAGACCCAACTGTCTGGATGCAAGCTGGGTTGCTGCTGGATGAGAGAAGACAGAGCAGCAACCTGGTCACTCACAGGGTCAGAGTTGGCGGTGTCCCACAAGTCCGGCAGTTTTCCCAGTCAAAACCGGGGGATTTCTTGACAACGGTTTCGGCAGCAGCAAACTGGTATATGGGATATACTCTTGTGAACAACTGAAGCACTGGGAGGCCAAATAGATAATTGATACGGAGTGCCACACCAACAGAGAGGCCTCGCCCAAGCAGAAAGAAATAATGCCGGGTGCTGCCTTAATGAGAAAAAGCTAAGCAGAAAAAATTATAGGGTAACCTTTGTAAAAAAAAAGGAGACAACCGACAAATTACCACATAGGTGGTAATCCATTAATCTGGGACACAGGGACCCAGGGGACAGGAAGTGGTTTGGTTGTAACCTCCTCTCATATTGCATTTCACATCAGGAAGGGTTTCTACCTTCTATCATGTCATGTTATCATTATGAAGGGTTTCACATCTAGATCAAGAGAGGTCATTGCCCTCTTATTTTCTTTATGTATCAATGCAATGAGTAAAAGTTTGAAAGACCCCACCAGTTTTTCACCCAGAGGATAAAGGGTCTCAAACATATGTCATATGCTTGCCGACTGAAAAAACTCCAGCTCTATTATGTCACCTGCCGCCTACTCAGAGGTGATCTGTCTCTATTCAGTCACATACAGTCACTCACTGGTGATCTGTGCCTGGCGCACCAAGCCCAACAAACAATCATGGTGTGAGAACAATCAAATCAGAAAAGCCAAATCCATCAGAGCCCACTTACCTCAACACAGAATTAAACCTCAACTCAGAAAGGAAGGGGCATCCAGAAGAGAGAGGGTTCCATAGAATCTCGGCCCCTCACTGGTTGAATGAATCTCCGGCCAGGAGAGCCCCTCAGTGTCTCTATTACCTAGGGGAATAGAAGTGTAGGCAGGGAACAGGCTAGTAGTACCTAAACCCCCAAGAAAAGAGTTCTCTCAACTCCTAGGGGGTAAAAAAATAAAAATGGCTCTGTAGCCATCACATAAATGCCCTGGCATAATATGACGGCTGTTCTTTGAGCCAAGAAGAAATGTCAGGTAACTCCAATATCCTTGAGGGGGGCGAAACAGACACTGGTGTCAATGAAGGCAGTAAAGCCGAACTAGACGCTTGCTTCCGTGTTGAAATATTCTCAACACCGACAGTGTTGACACCAATGAGACAATCACTCCTAGCTTGTTTACTGACTTCATTCTCACTGCTCCCACACTCTGGTTGAGTTAAATTGTCCAACCTAGCAGATAAGACTTCAAGCCTCTCATTCATAGCATTCAATAAGGCAGTTAAATTACAAGAATCGTCAGTTCCAACTTGTGTATTTTTAGTGAAATGTTTTTATATTTAGCACAGTCTCTTTAAATGTTAATTGGTTTTAACACATGTTTAGGCAGGGAGGTGTATTTATGAGCATTGGTGTCTTTTTGTGCTTTGTTGTTTGTCTGTGGAAGTTCAGCTATTCAGCAGAACAAAAAGCGTTTTGGAATAAAATTGGTGCTTAAAGTTTATTTTTTGGCATTTAGCTTGTGGCCATGACTTTAACACCAGGTGTCCGTCTCAGTAAGGTCCTTTTGGAGGATGCCCATGTCAGCTGGAGAGTCAATTATGGCTCCCAGTTTGCAGTCATCGGCGAACTTGGTTAGCCTTAGTCATCCTCTGTTTGCCTGTACTTCTGAGAAATATATGCTGAACAGTAGGGGTCCCAGGGCCAAGCCTTGTGGGACACCACTATTCTTACCGTGTGAGTTCTGTCTGTAAGCCAGTTGAAATCCCATCTCGTGATATAGGGGTTTATGTTCAGGCTGGTGAGTTTTTTCTGTAATACCTGAGTGGGGAAAGGTGTCAAAAGCCTTGGCGAGGGCAAGGTAGGCTGTGTGAACCACCTTTCCCTCATCTATGGCCTTGGTGACTGTCTTGAAGAAGTTAACCAGGTTTAGTAGGCATAATCTGCCCTTAACAAAACTGAACTGGATTGGGTCAAGTGTTTGGAAGTTCCCAATGTCTTTGTTAATGAGTTCCATGATGATGCGCTCCATAGCCTTGCAGACCAGGCTAGTCAGGCTTATAGGGTGATAGTTCCCGGGGTCCGTTGTGGCTCCACCTTTGTGGAGTGGGATAACTGTTGCTGTGTGCCATTTTCTGGGTACATAGCCTGTAGAGAGGCTGAGTTTGAACAGTGTGTTTAGGTGAGGGGTTAGTTCATTTTGGAGCTCTTGTAAGACACAGCCTGGGACACCGTCCAGTCCCATTGAAGCTGTGTTTTGGCTTTGGATAGGGCTGTTTTAACCTGTGTGTCAGTGTTTGATGGGGCCCTACATTCTTCTGGTATGGTTATCAGCCCTTTAGGGGGTGAGAGGGGGGTGAAGTTTGCACTAAACCTGTCTGCCAGAATGTTGGCAATATCAGTCAGTTCAGTGTATTTTCTGCCATTCTGCACTAACTCAGAGCAGATCTGAGAGTTTCCACTTAGGTTCTTGACATAGCTAAAGAATGCTTTGTGGTTATCTTTGGAGTCATTGGCAATTTTTCTTTCGAAACTAGCCTTGGACAATTTAATGAGGGATCGTAGTTTCTTGCTGATACTGATCAGGGATGTCTTTCCTTCTTGGGATTTTACTATTTTCTGTACTAGTTTCCTCCTTCTGTTGTATAGCTTGTTTATGGCAGAGGTCCACCAGACTGGTTTCCTTTTCTTGGAGGAGTGATTCTTAGTTTTACTTGGGATAGCACGATCCATACATTCCTGCAGATGCTCATAGAGTGCCTTTGTAAAGGTTTCAGCAGCTTGGACAGCATTGTCCTTTAGCATGGGGGCTGTGAACCTTTCCACCTCTGTCTTAAGTAATGTGAAGTTTGCTTTTGAAAAGTTTTTCACGGTGGTTTCCTTAATTGGGGGTGGGGGCGGAATGTGGATATCCAGAGTGATTAGTCTATGGTCTGATCTAACCAGCAAGTGGTTGACCTCCAGTGTGGAACACTGGTCGCCCATGTTGGTGATGACTAGGTCCAATATGTTGTTCCCTCTGGTAAGGGTGTTGTCTAGGCTAGGGCATTCGAGGTTATAAATTCTAGGAAGCGTTGGGCAAGGGAGTTAGTACTTGAGTAGTTCTCCCAGTTTATGTTTGGATAATTGAAATCACCCAGTATTAGGGTGTTTGGTAGGACCTTCATATTTCCCCAGTGTCTCCAGAAATGTGGAATGGGGGTTCTGGGTCATGGTGGGATTTCTGTCACAAGCTACAATTTGGATTGCAGTTTTGCCCATTGTTAGTTGCACATGGATGATCTCTGATGCATTGTGCTGCGCCACTAACCTGAAGGTGTGGGTATCCTTGATGAATATGGATACACCCCCACCTTTTGTGTTTCGGTCCTGGTTCTGTGGCCGAAAGGTATGTTATGAGTTATAGCCTAGTAGTGCTGGGGTGCTCTCAGGAGCCTTAAACCAGGTTTCTGTTACTGCACAGATGTCGATGTTCTCAATACTGAGGAGTGCCTCAAGTGCGTGCATTTTGAGGTTTAGACTTCTGGCGTTGAGTAGCATTACCCTCAGTTTTTGGCTACTTGTGCTATTTATACCACTTATTAACAATAATAAAGAAGGAAGCTCACATCATGGCCAGAATGTAGACCTTATAAAGTTCTCTAATACCTCCAGTCTCCCTTTCTTGACAGAACAGTAACTTTGCTGCAATGTAATATCCTTTTACACTATTTATAGGGTAAAAAAAATTGTGAAGCAATTGTAATGTATTGTGTTTTACCACACACCCAGCTCTGTAAACATTATAAAGTTTTGAGTAAGCTGCAAGTGTCTAGCATCCCCACACACAAAAAAATTAAGTACATTATTCTCATATTTTCTCCAAGCACCTCTAGTTGAAAATTCTTAGTGACAATCAATTTTAGCATTTCTCCCTGTCTCATTTAGTATTATTTTATTCTACCCACTGCATTGCCTTGATCTTTGACCCCCCACACACACATATATATATATACACTCACACATAGACCAACATATGTGCAAACACACACAAACACGTCAATTACAGCCACTTTCATGACTGTACACCTTGGATATTTGCTTGAAATTAAGTGAATGAATAAATTCATAAGTAATACTCCAGAAATGTATCCCTTCTCTCTGATGTCAGAACTGCACAATGCAACTCCCCACTACACTCTCAACTTCATAGAGCAAGAATTAGAAACAAAGACAGAAGACAGAAAATCAGGTACAGCTTTTAAATATTTCTCATACATGCTGAGAAAGTTGATAGAATAACAAGCTTTGCATTAGCAATCATTTTCTGAAGGATGCAAATTCTTAAACTCACATGCGTGTCATAATTTAGTGACTGCAGTCCATACCAACTTGCCAGAAAAGGACAACTTTTGCAAGTAACAGATCTATAATTCTCAACTTCTTTACTCACAAATTGTGGATAAAGCCAAAAGTAATGTGGGTGGGGAGAGTTTCCAAAGGGGCAACTTTTAAATATTATTTTGTATCTATTTGTTAACCAAGTAAACCAACAGTAAAGAACGTCCCTTTTCAGGGATGACCCAGAAGTACTGTATGAATGACTTTTTCACAGTCACACAGTAGTCAGATAGAGGTGGAAGGATTCAAACCCTTAATTTATAACCACAGGAAGCAGTTTCTTAACAGTTCAGAGCCTTAAATGCCAGACAACTTTAATTCTCTAAAAAGCTTACAGACCAACATGTGTTGCATGGGAATGCATTGACGGAACAATGAGAACTAGTGACTGACATTCATACTTCATAGGTTCATATGTGTAGACTAGGCTAAAAAACACTTATTAGGGGTATTTACTTACTTACAAAAAGCCAAATCATTTACCCACAACAAGCCAGAGAATAACCAAGTACAAAACAGTTTTACTTCTGTTGTAGAGATACTTAGAAGCTAGATTTCTTTGTTTAAATATGTAAGCAGGAAGTGTTCGCTCAACAAAGAAGCCTCAGTGGCTTTGACTGAGTGCAATCCTCAGTGATTTACCAAACAAAAGTTAATGGAGGTCTGGTAATTGGTGTGGAAGTTTATGGCACCAAGCTCTTAAAAAGCTGCCTTCTGTAGTTAAGGGTAAAGGGTTTGATTCTTTCTACCTTCATTTGTCTACTGTGTGACTCTGAACAAGTCATTTAACCAGGCAGTGCCCCTCTACCTAAGAATTTAATTTAGAATTATGAAACTGTGACTGGGGCATTATCTGTCATGACTGGAATTTAGGAATCACCAAACAGTTGCACCAAACACTCAAAATAGTACAAACACCGGTGCAGAAACATGACGCCTCCACTTTTGTTAAAACAATGCAATTAAAAGTGGAGGCTTTGTGGTTCAGCACTGGTGTTTCTACTATTTTGAATGACTGGAATTTAATTACAATAGTAGAAGTAACGTCATTGGGTCTTCAGGTAGAAAAAAGACAGTAATATTTTCCTAGGTCTCTGAACACACACACACACACACACACACACACACACACACACACACACACACACACACACACACACACACACACACACACACACACACACACACACACACACACACACACACACACACACACTCCATACATTCTATTCTCCCCTTTTCACCCACATTCCTCCCGTTTTGTTCTCCTCTTCCCCCTTCTAAAAGAATGTTACTGCAAAATGTGATAGGGGTTTCAGTCACAACAGCTCTCCCATTGCAGTGAATATGAAAAAAGAAGCTGCTTTCCCATTTGCAGTTCATGCCCTGTCCGACTGAGTGGGAATTTAAAAAATACATGAAAGAAAGAAAGAAAGAACACAGTTGAGCTTTCTCAACTGAAATTTAAAAAAAAATCAGATGAGCGGGATGTCCTTTCTGCTTTAGAGCAGGTCAACAGGTTGGAAAAAGAGAGATTTTTTTTTTAGTATTTCAAGGACTGGGGCAGTCATAGGGGCACACAGTTTCACATAGAGGGTGTGACAAAGGGAGATACTGCCAGCACAGCTGGCTGGAATTTTGTAAATAATTATATGTCATTTGTGAATATCAACATGATGTATACAAGATGTTTGTGTTACAACTGTATTAGAACTGTATGTCATGTGTATATCAAACTGGTCTGCACAGACATGTGTGTTAAGGTATTTTATAAAGTGCTTGTGCTTAAAAAGTAAACACAGTTAGCCCTGCTGGAAGAGAACAGAAATGTACATGCACTATTGTAACTGTTTAAATTTATAGGTTCAGAGGTTCATAGGTTCATACTAGGCTATCTGCCCTAGGGCATTTATAAGCCCAGCCAGAGTGTGTTTGGCTTTCCCACATTTTTTAAATTTATTTTTGCTATGCCCTTTCGTTAGTAGTATGCTGTGCTGTCTAACAGTGACACACAAGAAGTGATACCAAACAAACCAATCTCCATCCCACTCCATCATCAAGATTCCTGAAGAGTCAATGTCAATGAGGACTCTGCCTAACCTGGACTGGGATTTTAGTCCAGGGTTAAGGAGCCTGTGGGTCTGTCTCCCCAGTGTCTCCCAGTGCTGATTGATTTCAGGTTTTTCTGAGGTGCAGCATGTCCATTAATTCGGGTTGGGCATAGCTTTATCGTCAGGGCACACACTGCTGCCTCTGAGCAGGCGGTATGCCACTGAGTAGAGCTGGAGTTTCTTAACCCGGGCAGCATGGCATCTGGGTGTCTGGTAAGGTACATCCCAAAAGGGTCATTGTACTCAATTATGGGCCTGATGAGATGAGTAAAAAAGGCACGATGACCTCTGATCTAGATGTGAAACCACTTTGGCCATGTGGTTGTCAAATGAGAGATTGTTATCAACTCTTGTCCCCAGGTCCCATTACTTCTTTTTTGCCAGGGATGACTATACACTTTTTGCGTTAGCTTGAGGCCAGCTCTGGCACCAGTTTTTGTTTCTATGAGGCCCTTTGGAGGATGCTTGTGCTTGCTGGAGCTGGAGAGTCGATTATAGTTTTGCAGCAGTCATAGGTCCCAGGACTGAGCCTTGTGGGACGCCACAAACTGGTGGGTTTGAGTCTGACATGGCTCAGCAAGCAAACTAACCATGTGGGTTCTGTCTGAGCCAGTTTTAACCCATCTAGTGACATAGGGGTTTAGCTTTAAGCTGGTGAGCGGATCTGCCCTTAACAAAGCTGAACTGGTAGGATCCAGTGTCTGTGGGTCCCCAGTATCTATATTTATAGGTCCATGATGATCCCTTTTCCATAGCTTTGCAGAGACCAAACAGCTGGGATGTTGGCAATGTCTGTGCTGACCTTAGACGATTTTAATGAGTGCGTAGTTTTTTTTAATATACTGATCAGAGATGCCTTAATCCAGTGAGATTAGTTTATGGTCTGATCTTACCAGTGAGGGATACACTTCTGGTCTGGAGCATAGAGTCCCCATGTTGGTGTGATGATCAGGTCAGTATTTTTTTCCTTGTTGGGGAGTGGTACAAGTTGTTCCATATTATTTAGCATTTGAGTAGGAAAACCTTGGGCTAGGGGTTGAGGCCAGAGTAATGCTCCCAGTCTATGTTGTCTATGTTTGGTGGTGCACTATAATGGTGTTTGGAGAGACCTTCATATTTTTCCAGTCTTCTCAAGGAGGGCCAGGTGGGTTCCTGGGTTTGGGAGGTGGGTTGTAGCAGGCTATAAACTGGAAGCAGTTTTTTACACACTTTTAGTTGCACATGGAGATAGTCTCTGATGCTTGCTGTGCCACCAACCCTGGGTATATGGGTATCCCAGGGTGACAGGTGCAAGCCATCCCTAGCTGCAGCATCGTGGCTTGTCGAGCATGTCATCCCAGGCTGACAGGCATTTGATCCCTTTTTGAATACACCAATAATTAAGCCAATTGATTGAATTGTCTGTCTTTCATATTGTGTGTCATTCTTCATGGGGAGTGAGTGCTTCACAGTCATCAGGGTCATACTACCTGGGCTACATGCTCAGAGAGCTCCTAGCTCCTCTCTCATGTAGCCTTGTTCAGCCTGGTGAGTGGGACATCAGTGTGCCTAAATATAGTCACACCTTACAACAAGTATCAGGTGTGTGTTGTTAGCCTAGGGGGCTGTGGACTGTTCGCACACTGACTTTTGTGAGCTGTGTGTTGTGTTTTGTTTTTTTTGGGGTAGCAGTTGCTTGCTTTGAAGTCTCTCTGTCTCTGCTGCTTTTTTATTTTTTTTTTAGCCTCCTTTATATTTTTTTTTGTGTGTTATGTGTTTGGTTGCTGTAGGTCGGTAGGTCTATGTGAGACTAGAATTGTGTTGTGTGTGTGTTTTCCTCCTCCTCCTGTTACTGGTTACTGAGTTGAGAGAGCAGAGCATTTTGGCTTGGCTATGGTCTCATCTCTCACATGTGTTGAAATTTTGGGGAGAGGAGAGAGGGAGAGGGTTGTCTGTGTACATGTGTAACATAACATTCAAGTTGACAACTGACCTTTGGACATGCTAGAATAGTATTGGGAATTCCTTTATATGAAAAAAAGGGCCCATGGGGAGGTAGGTAGGGAGAGGGGGAGGGGTGTGTGCTTTTTTTTTTTTAGTTTTTTATTATATAATTGCTTTAGAGAGCAAGCCAGGTAGTTAAAAATGCAATGTGTTTACAGGTAACTTTATGCAAAAAAAATGAAACAGTTTAACCAGAAATTCCCAGCTCAGAAGGCAGATCCCAGCTCCTCCTCCCACAAGAGTGCACCTCGAACCTTCTTAAAATAAAACTAAAAGCCTGAAGCCCAAGTGCTTAAAATATAAAATATTATTAATTTAGATAACAGACAGACAGCAGTCCCTAGTCAAGCAGGAACAACTTAGAAGGATGTAGCTACCTGTTCTGCCACTACAGTGCAGACCACAAACTGCCAAAAACAACTGGTCTGAAGCCTGAAGCCCTAAAAAAAAAGTTAAAGGCTTAGAATGAGTTACACCAAGCAGTAATATATTTTAACAGTGGAAACTGAAATACAGGAGGTTAACTTCAGAAAAATATCTGAAATTAAATACTTTATAGGCTAGGCCAGAGACATAATGTCTGTATTAGGGAGCTTTCTATATTGTCTTCAGAGTGAACTAATAACTACCTCTGAAAGTATGAAGGCTTGCAATTGATTTATGACTTCCAGTGTCTGCCAAAGATCTGAGGTCTATGGATTTTCACAGGTAGATGCTACATACTACTAGCTACCATCAATGGTTGCTTTGGACCTGGGGACTAGAAGTCAGATAACTTTATTGGCTGGCAGTGGTGGGATATCCACATATTGGGATTCAGAGGTGTAGGTATTGAACTCTTGTAGCCTGTAGACAGTGGTCAGTAAAGAAGGTGTTTGTACTGTCAAGCAGCCACACAGTGAACATTCAGAGTTTCATATCACAATAGTTTTATTTATTTTGTTTTAGCTTAGTTAGTCAGGGACAGCAGGCAAGGATGTAAGCAGAGGATTATGGCAAGCTGACAAAGAACCAGTTGACTGAAATGTGCCAAGCCAGAGGACTGGGGCATGCCAACTTGACTAAAGAAGAAATGATTGCAGCCTTAGCCACAGCTGCATCAGAGACCAGCAACCAGGAAGCCAACCAGACTGGCCTTGGGGGATGTACAACTCTCAGAAAATGGACAGTTCAACTTTGACTCAGAGGACTTACAAATCCATCTGGAGAAAAAGAAATTTGAACTGGAGGCCAAACATTTAGAAATGGAATCATCGGAGAGAATATGGCATTTGGAGGCTGAAGAAAATGAGAGATTGTGGCAGGAAAAACAAATGGAATTAGAAGCAGCAGAGAGACTGAGGCATCTGGAAGCTGAAGAAAATGAGAGGTAGTGACAACATGAAAAGGAGATGTTGACTCTTCGCTTGGGTCATGGGGGTAATGGGGAAGGGAATAACTGAACCACAGAAGCAATAAAGGTCAGTAAATTTCTTTCACAGTTTACAGAGGGTGACCATTTTGATAGTATATGTTTGAAAGGGTATGTAAACAGTATAATGTTGACCAAGGGCTCTGGGTATGGTTCCTGACCCTCTTACTCCATAGTAAAGCTGTAACTGCTATTTATAAATTGTCTGATACTGATTGCTTAAATTATAAATAAATGTTAGAGTGTTTTAAGTTAACAACTGAAGCTTATAGAAAGAAAGTTTTGTGAGCATAGCTGCAAGGCAGATGAAAGTGTGAGTAAATATATTTCCAAGTTAACACTTATTTTCATAGATGGGTGAGTGGGTGTCAGGTCACCACACCTGAAGAGCTGGCAGACCTTTTGGTGAGAGAACAAGCCCTTAACATTTTGCCTGAGGACATGAGAATCTGGTTGGCAGACGGAGAATATAATACCACAGATGAGTTGGGAAAAAAGGGAGACCGATACCTAGCAAGCAAGGCATCACTGCACAGGAAAGGGACACCCAGTGCTGCACATGGGTCTAAGGGAATCCATGGTGGGCAGCCTAAACTTCCCCAACAGAATCTGCCAATAGCAGGGGAAGCCAATAGTCCAGGAACACATATAGGACCTAGGGTTAAATGTTTTAAATGCAACCAGTGGGGCCATGTAGCATCTTACCCTCACCAAGAATGATGCCACAATATGAAGACAAGATGATCAATTTCAACAACTGGCTTAAGTATTGGTGTCATTCAAAGGGGATCCAATGCCTGTCAGCCTGGGATGACATGCTCGACAAGCCACGATGCTTCGCTAGGGACGGCTTGCACCTGTCACCCCTGGGCTTTCGGATATTGGCAAAGGCTCTTGCTACCCCCATAGTGCCTTTTTTAGGCAAGGCTAGAAAGACAAACCCACCTCCATAGGTATCACAAGGGATAAGAAACTAAGAGTAATGCTACTCAACGCCAGAAGTCTAAACCTCAAGATGCACGCACTTGAAACTCTCCTTAGCATGGAGAACATCGATATCTGTGCAGTAACAGAAACCTGGTTCAAGGCTACCAAGAGCACCCCAGCACTACCAGGTTATACCTCATACCATGCCTTTCGGCCCCAAAACTTGGACCGAACTACAAAAGGAGGGGGAGTATCAATATTCGTCAAAGATACCCACACCTCCAGGTTGGTGGCACAACGAAGCATCAGAGACTATCCATGTGCAACTAACAGTGGGTAAAACTGCCTTCCAGTTTATAGCCTGCTACAGACCACCCTCCCAAACCCAGGAACCCCACTTGGCCTTCCTGAGAACACTGGAAAATATGAAGGTCTCTCCAAACACAATTATATTGGGTGACTTCAACTACCCAAACATAGACTGGGAGCATTACTCTAGCTCCAACACCCTAGCCCAAAGGTTCCTAGAATTTATAAACTCAAATGCTATGGAACAACTTGTTACCACTCCCACAAGAGGGGAAAACATACTGGACCTGATCATCACCAACATGGGGACTCTATGCTCCAGACCAGAAGTGTATCCCTCATTGGTAAGATCAGACCATAAACTAATCTCACTGGATATTCACATCCCGACTCCACCCCCTGCCCTGAAAACCACAGCGAAAAGCTTCTCTAATGCAAATTTCACACTCCTCAAAACCGAGGTGGAATCCTTCAAAGCCCCTGGGCCTGTGGAAAATACGGCCCAGACCGCAGAATCCTTTATAAACTCATTCTATGAACACCTTCAGGAATGCATGGATCATGCAATCCCAAATAAAACCAAGTCCCAATCCTCCAAAGGCAGACATCCTGTCTGGTGGACCCCAGCCATAAACAAACTATACAATAGAAGGAGGAAGCTACTACATGATAGAGCAAAATCCCAAAAAGGGAAGGCATCTCTGATCAGTATTAGCAAAAAACTACAGGCACTCATAAAATCGTCTAAGGCCAGCTTTGAGAGAAAAATTGCACAGGACACTAAGGATAATCACAAGGCTTTCTTTAGTTATGTTAGGAACCTGGGTGGGAATTCCCAGATATGCTCAGAATTAGTCCAAAATGACAAAAATACATTGAAGGAACTCAGAGTCTAAAACAACTAGTAAACAAAAAGGCACTAAGTTAACATAACAGGTAACCTCACAAAACCTTTATTAATCCACAATTTGATGAATGAAGAAATAAAAAAACAGCAACTTGAACTGACTAAGCGCTTTCACCCTCATGGGCATCTTCAGAGTCAGTTAACTTCAGTAAAAACAACCTTTAAATACAGATATTAATTAGTGCTTGATTAATCAATGATGAAAAAGCAGGAGGGTAGTTAAATTAAACAATTATCCCCTAAAGTTCCTGTTCACCAAATCTTAAAGTCCTGCTCAACAATACCTTGTTTGCTAGAATCTCAAGTAAGTAATAGCTACCCAGAATAAATAAATAAACCAAAATAAAACATCATAAAAGCAGTGTGTGCAGTAATAAACATTCCATATAAAACAAAAAACATATCTGTTAAAATATTTAAATTTACATAGTTTTATATTATATACAAGCTGCCTTGTATCTTAAAATACATGCTAGGGATAGTGCATCATTGATACCAGGAGCATTGCTGGCATCAAGTCTCAGTTGCCAAAGACATTCCCTTATTTCCAACATGGTTTTAAAGTCCCCCCCAAAATCCTTTGTATATAGCCTGTCAATAACAAAAAAAATAGTTTAGCCTGACTAGCTTGGTCTGCAAAGCTATGGAAAGGATCATCATGGACCTCATAAATAAAGATATTGGGGACCTACAGACACTGGATCCAAACCAGTTTGGCTTTGTTAAGGGCAGATCCTGCCTCTTAAACCTGGTTGATTTCTTTGAAACAGTCACTAAGGCCATTGACGAGGGGAAGGTGGTCCACACAGCCTACCTGGACCTCGCAAAAGCCTTCGATACAATACCCCACTCAGGCATTATAGATAAGCTCACCAGCTTAAATATAAACCCCTATGTCACTAGATGGGTTGCAAACTGGCTCAAGGACAGAACCCACATGGTTAGAATTGTTGGAGCCATGTCAGACTCCAAACCAGTTACAAGTGGCGTCCCACAAGGCTCAGTCCTGGGACCTCTCTTGTTCGGTATATATTTCTCGGAGGTACAGGCCAACACGGAAGGACTGTGGCTGACCAAGTCTGCAGATGACTGCAAACTGGGCGCCATAATTGACACTCCAGCCGACACAAGCATCCTCCAAAAGGGCCTCATAGAAACAGACAACTGGTGCCAGAGCCATGGCCTCAAGCAAAATGCCAAAAAGTGTATAGTCATCCCCTTTGGCAAAAACAAAGTGCCCACAAATTACCACATAGGTGGTAATCCATTAAGTACAGAAGAAGTAATTAGGGACCTGGGGACCCAAGTTGATAGCAATCTCTCATTTGACAACCATGTGGCCAAAGTGGTTAGAAAACATTTTATATAGCCCACCTAATCATGAAGGGATTCACATCTAGATCAGGGGAGGTCATCGTGCCTCTTTACTCATCCCTCATCAGGCCCATAATTGAGTACAATGCCCCTTTTGGGATGTACCTTACCAGACACCTGCAGCAACTGGAAAGACCCCAAAAGTACCTCACCAAGAGGATCAAAGGGCTCAAACAGATGCCATATGCTGTCCGGTTAAAGAAACTCCAGCTCTACTCAGTGGCATACCGCCTGCTCAGAGGCGATCTGTGCCTGACATATAAAACCATGTCCAACCTGGAATTAATGGACATGTTGCACCTCAGAAAATCCAAACCCAATCAAGCTACGCGCTCAAGAGACTTGAACCTCAGCACTGAAATAAATAGGACATGCTGGAGGGACAGATTCATAACCCAGAGGCTCCCTTCACTCTGGAATAAAATCCCAGTCCAGGTTAGGCAGAGTCCCTCATTGACTCTCTTCAAAAGGAATCTTGATGAGTGGATGGGAGATCATAGGTTTACCCCGGGTATCACTTCTGTGTCACTGTTAGACAGAAGCACAGTATACTAACCTCGAAAAAGGGCATAGCAAAATTATTTTAAAATGGGTGGCGAAAGCCAAACACACTCTGGCTAGGCTTATAAATGCCCTAGGGCAGAGAGCCTAGTATGAACCTATGAACCTATAGATGTCCACGGAGGCAAGGTGGGGAACAAAAGGTGGAGGAGCCAGCAAGTGGGAATAACAGAATGCCAGCAGTAAGTTATCTGGAGACAACAAGGGTACCAAACTATCGAAAGAGGTTATATCCTATCTTAGTAGATGTGAAACAGGCCACTGCTAAGAGAGACACAGCCTCTGGCCTAACCATGGTGAAGCCTGCAATGGTTAAAGAGGAGCACTACTTGCTCAGACAGTCTACTCCAGGCAGAGCTTTAGGAGGGACCCCCCCATTCCAAATACCTGTGGCTAGGGTTCACCTTGACTTGGAGAGAGGAAAAGGAAGCAAGCAAGTAGGTGTGTTTGAGGATATCCCTGCAGATATCCTGATAGGGAATGATTTTGATAATGCAGTATATTGTGTGCATGCAGTTACACCTAGTCAGGTTTGGAGACAAGAATGTTGGTCTGGTAGCCTAGGGGGGACCCAGACAAACTGCACACTTGAAGCCTGGACTGGTGAGGTGGCTACTTCGGGGAGGGAGCTACCCTGTAGCAGTGACACTGAAGGTGAGCCACAGCTGCTTGTGGGTACTGATGTTCCTTTGGACAGAGTGACTGCAAGGGCAGAAATGAAGCACCACTGTCAGAGGATACCAGACTTCCTTTGGAAGGGGAGCTTGGAATGGTTACAAAGGGAGAGTTGAGACAGGTTTGGCTTTCAGAACCTAAATTACAAGGCTTGATAGAGTTAGCCATGGAGGTGCCTGATTCTCAAGGAAAGGGGGAATCTGTATACTGGGACAAAGGGTTACTGTATGGAGAGTGGACCCCTGAGGGAGGGCTAGAGGATGAGAGAATATAACAATTGGTAGTGCCCAGAGCCTACTGTCTGGCACTTCTAGCCATATCCCATGAGATTCCCTTTGCAGTTCATATAGGCATAAAGCATACAGACAGATGTATTATGCAGAATGTTTATTGGCCTGGGATTTCCAGGGATGTAACAAGGTACTGCAGGACCTGTAAGCAATGCCAAAAGGTAGGCAAGGCAGGAGACAGTCAAAGCTACGTTGGTGCCTTTGCCTGTGATTGAGGAGCCATTTCAGAGGGTATCTATGGATATTGTGGGGCCTCTGAGAACCCCAAGTTCCACAGGAAAGAAGTATATCCTAGTGGTAGTAGATTATGCTACCAGATACCCTGAGGCAGTGGCCCTGTCCTCCATTGAGGCAGAAAAGGTGGCAAATGCTTTGTTAGAGATTTTTATCATCTTAGCTTTATGTCATACACTATCAACATTCACACTGTTAGATACTGCAAGCATTTGGATAGTGAGAATGCAAGCAGACTTTCTACCTGGTATTAATGCAGTGGTGAATTTGAAACCTATACTAAGGAAAAGACAAATGCTGTTGAACTATTCTAAATGATTGATATATGCACTTTAATATACAAATGTATATTTTTTATATACTTTTTATAATTTTAGAGTGCAAGACTTAGAGGGGAATTTAATAAAGCCTACACAGACTTTTTTCCATGTAGGCATGGTGGCACACTGGTTACATGAAAGTAAGGAGCTTTGCAATCCAGTAAACAGAGCCGGGCAGCAGGCACACACTCTCCAACACAGAAGTATCTGTGGCATGCAAATCACCTCATAAGCAGGTGAATTGCATTAAGTGAGGGTGGTAGAGTGGTCCAGCAAGCAGACAGGCAGTCCTGTAGACCTTCCATGTACAGGATCTAAAACAGAAAATAGGGGCTGTAAAAGTGCAGTTAGATGGACAGGCATAGCATAGCAAATAGGGATATATGCAAAACTATCCACCATGTGCCCAAAACCGTATGGAAAATAATTTAAAATAATTTTATTTTTTTTAATAATGAAGGTATATTTGCATGGCATGCCACAGTGTGCAAACATGCTTTTATGAAAAAAAGAATTAAAAAGAGTGTAAAAATGAAATTTATTAGTATGTGACAGTAATGTATGATAGGACCCTAATTAGAGCATCTACAATGATGGAATGGTGCTGTTGTTAATGAGGCAGGGCCTGGAACTTTGTAGTTTCCAGGTTGTGTGCACAGATCTCTGTGCAAATGAGCTGGGATTACTGAATAGCACAAATGGGTATCAGTGTCCGCAGATCCCATCTGTGTAGGCACAGAACCATGTTGGTGTCCAGAGAAGAGGTAGCTGATGTCAAGGGGTGTGTGTCTGTGGACTTGTAAGCTCATTGGAGCTCAGCGGTGCCTGTTTGCTCAGTGTGGCACTGTGCTGAGTAGTGGTGTGTGTGTACAGTTTCTGCTAACCTTTGTTTACCTTTGTGGTGCATGTTTCTCTGTGTTTCTGCATGTTTGCATGGTGCACTACTGTGTTGAGCATGACATTCCATGGGGAGTGTCCAGTGACTGCTGAGCACTGTTTACATTCATGGCACATGTTTGCATGGTGCATCACAGTGCTGAGTGAGGGAGGCTGTCAAATAAAAAATTGGCTGAGAAAGCCAATGGTATATTAATTACTGATGACCCCTGTTTCACATAAACTAGGGCTATTAATGGTTCTTAATGATGTACTTGGCAGGTGGAATGCATCATAGTTAGCCAATCACACAGGCTGCACCTACAGCAGAGGAGTATAAAGGTTGCATACAGCCTACAATCTGATTTCACCCCCATATTCTGCACAAATGGAGTAGAGACTTGGGATTTTTAACTTAAGGAATGCTAGGGGCTGCTGCAGGTCTGCTACATCTATATGTGCTAGATGCTGATGTCAGTGCTGCTACTGCTGCTGACAATAGCCCTAGACTTGAGAAGGAGAAGCGTGTTCAGGCCCAGGGTAACCTACCAGGAGCTACATGAGCTGGAGATTGTAGAGCGCTACAAGGTGGAAAGGGATATACTACAACTCACTTAGCTCTACTGCCCTCAAATCAGACCCGGAGCCAACAGAGGGAACCCATCCCAGTGAAAACAAAGGTATGTGTAGCTCTTAGGGTACTAGCTACAGGTTCTTTCCAAAGACCAACTGGGGACATGATGGCGGGTCTCGCAGGCATCAGCATCTGGGGTATTCCACCAGTTCCTGGATGCCATGCTACCACATGCCAGTGAGCACATTTATTTTCCCCACACCCCTGAAGAGAGGGCCAGCAGTATGCAACATTTCTATCATGTAGTATACTACCCTGAGGTACTGGTTGCCATAGACTGCACTCATGTACACATCAAGGCACCACCCGCTGAGCCCTGTGAGGAGGGTAGAATCTACATTAACCGCAAGAGGTATCAGTCCATCATCTGCCAGGTCATGTGCAATGCCCAGGGCATTATCATGAATGTGTGTGCTGGCAGCCCTGGCAGTTATCACTACTCCCATATCTGGCATACATCACAGCTGTACCAGATGTTTGCTGGGGGGACATCCCACACAGCCATTTACAGGGGGATGCTGGCTACGCACTGGAACCATGGATAAAAACACCCATCAGAAATGCACACAAACCCATGAAAGAATGCTATAATGAGACACACACAAAAAATAGGAATATCACAAAGTGTGTGTTTGGGCTGCTGAAGTCACAGTTCCAGTGCCTCGATATATATCTAGTGAAGCCCAGCAGTACTCTCCAGCCACATGTGCATAGATGTTCACAGTATGTGCTATGCTACACAATATGATCCTGCAGAAACAGCTGCAGCAGGATCAGCAAAGGGAAGGGATACACAGTCCTCCACTAGTGCCTAGATCCACACAGCCACATCCACAGGGGAAGTCAGAGGAGGAACCCCCTGAGGATGTCCCTGTAGCCAGACATAGGCATGCCCAGAATAGCCTGGCCTTGGCCAAGAGACAATGCATAGCACATGCACTGACAACCTAGGGCCCTAGGGACTGACATCTTACTCCAAATCACATACATATTAGTAAAAATTATACCAGCCAGCCCACACAACCTGTACCTAGCAATGTATTGGCTGTGTACTGCATGCATCAGGTCGAGTCAGCCCCAAACTACAGGTCTGTCAACTGCTGCATTCGCAAGGTAAGTCACTCAGCTATACACCACTTGTAAGGGGTACTAGAATATGGTAGCATATGTATGGACCTGCCGCATGTATGCAAGGGAATATAGTGGGCTACTGAGCTACTTGCAGAGATGTAACAGCCACCTGGGACAACAGGTACTCTGTCCAATAGTAAGTGTACCATAATATTCACTAGGCCACATGGCTGGAAAATCCACTACATTATTCAAGGGAGATGCCAAACAGTGGGGTCACAGGACAGTCACGTGACTGTATATGCCAGCAGAGCATGGGCTGGTCAACCCCCACCCCCAACACATCAGTGTTCTCATACGACTGCTGTAACAGTAAGTCTGCAATGATATATCAGCAGACCAGCCAATTCCAGGGCTGTGACATAGAACTTGGCACATGTTGTATTTTCCACATAAAGCAGGGGTGGCAATGTATGTCTGTATGCTATTGATAGTGTGAGGAATGAAACCTCTCTGTCTGGTGATGGCTGGTGTTGCTCACTGGGATAGGGACATTAGAATACTTGATGATGCTGATGGTTTGAATCTGGCAGCATCTGCATCATTTGCATGTGAGGTACTCATATGGTGGTATTCCCACAGATTGTCATTCCCCTCAATCTGTTACTGCAAGAAAGCTGGACCATCAGAGGGAATGGGGGGACAAAGGGCCAAAACTAAAGACAGACATTGCACATGCTCTGATTAAACTAGAAGGTGACTAGTACAACTGCAGGTTGCAACAGAACAGATTAGCTTTGGTGGCATAATCCCTGGCAACAGCAGCAGCTGCTGTTTATCATGCAGCATTCAGCATGTCTGTGGCCCAGTGTCAGTCACCTGATCATAGGTCCTATCCTGCTGACCAATCTGATTGACATCCCACACAAGATCTGCGCACAATGCTGCCTGCTGCTCCCAATTATGCCTCCCCCTGGACAACAAGATCTGATGGTGGTGTCTTTGCCCATCCAGTATTATGTCATTCTCTGCACGTGAGAAGGGGGTATGTCTTCTGTGGTACATGGCTCCTGAAAGACAACAAAAGGGGAATATATTGCAGGGCCAGAAAAGTGGACGTCCACTATGTACAGACCCAGCATGCCCATAATGGCTTGCACTTTCCACTGCTCCCTCACACGTCATACCCCACAGTCTAGCACCACACTATGTGTGTGGATACAACCAAGATAGTGGCAATACTGGGGTATAGCCCTGTGTGCCCTGCCAGATTCTGCTATATGTTCCTACAACCAGCACTGCAGTCTACTGTGGTGTGTCCTCTATGGGCAAACTCCCACTAATATGCCATATGGCCACTACTAATCAAATAGCAGTGTAGTATTACAACAACTATATGGGGACAGTCCAGCAACACCAGTGTGCCACAATGAGAGACAGCAATGTAAACCTGCTGTAGTGTATGTTGCCTGTAGGCATCATACCTCTCAACTATACAGATGTCTGCAGAAGGTCAAGATGTTTGCCTCATAGTTTTGGTCATTTTCACACAAACCTGTGGATATCTGACAAATGGTTGGCCAATCATTGATGGTTGATATCATAAAATAAAGACAGACATTTGAGTTTCACACATCATACCCTTCAGACCACAGTTATGCTACTGTAATATCTGCTATTCTATTCACGTGTTTACTTTGTACGAGCAATATTTAAACACTGTCACTGAGTTTGGGCCTTTGTCCCCCTATTAATTATGTCTTTGTCCTGATTTATTGCTGGAAGAGGTTGACAGGTATGTTAGGCATAGCTGTCAACCAAACAGGGACAAATGTCAACAGAAACAGGGACTTAGCCAGAGTACATCAGGGACATTCAGGGACACATTTACAATGTTAGAACAAGTTATGTGAGACAGTGACTGAATGAGAGGAGGTGAATCACAGTACATTATTTGACATTACAGGAGTGTACACCCTAACATATTCTCACTATGTATTATGTGTATTCTGCTAGCTTTCCTACAACAGCCAACTATTGTAGGAAGGACTGACAAGGAGAGAGCTAAGATGTGATTGAAAATCATGGAGTGTTGAGAGGTGTGCCTGTAGGTGTGGGACAGCAGGGTGTCAAGGACATGTCATTTCTACAGATCTAA
This sequence comes from Protopterus annectens, assembly GCF_019279795.1. Classification (NCBI taxonomy): domain Eukaryota; kingdom Metazoa; phylum Chordata; order Ceratodontiformes; family Protopteridae; genus Protopterus; species Protopterus annectens. The sequence goes on from NC_056729.1 coordinate 1,657,895,986, forward strand.
GACAGGCTTACTGTTGTAATCCCTATTCCTCATACCTCCACCCACCCATCTGCATCTTATTATATGGAGAAATCAATTACATACCTGGTGGAGTGCAATGCTCCTTTGTTGAACTTCACTTCTGGTAATATTTTGGAAATGCACTCTCTGTGTGAGTTAAGTCTCATATAGACCTGTTCCCATAACCAGCTGCTTGCCCTTTTTAAGGGACTGTTCATTAGCAGGTAATTGCCTCTGCACCAGTCTGTGGCTTAGAATTGCTATTTGCACCCAAAACAGCTGAATTGCACTATTAGCCAATGACATGCCACCACTGTGCAATATATAAGGTCTACATGTAGACCTGGGCCCCTTTCTTAGTTGTTAAGTTGGATGTTACTGAGGTGTGGAGACTACAGCATTGTGGAGGGTAGGTACCATAATTGTCAACTGTAGGGATTTATGGAGTATATCCACATTTTCTCCTCATATGTGTGGTCAGTGTCCCATTACATTGTGGTCATGTGGCTGTTCACTGGCAAACATTGTGGGTTGAGGTCAGTAAGGAAAGAGACACATTTCAGTGTCAGACTTCATACCTGTCAGAATATACATGCTAATTCAATAGCTGTTGTTCTATCAGCGTACTATCTTTGTAGGAGTAAACCATTACACATGTCCCTATCTGTGGACCTTTGCCCCCCCATTACATATGGCTGTGTCCGGATCCCTTGTTATAGGGGGTTGGGAGGTATAGTAGGTCTGTAGCAGATGTCTTTACATACAGCTGTGTATGTTACACTGCAGCCTAGTGCACATAGGGGGGAATGTGGACACTTTGGAGGACAGCAAGCTGTACACGTAACCATTGCAGCTGTGTCAGCCCTGTCATTACAACATAGCCAGGGTAAGGGTAACCTGTACAGTCCAATCAAGGCATGTGATTAAGGAATGTCTGTTATGCAACAGTGCCAATAACAGAATAGTAGGCAAGATATAATTAGGCTGTACAGATATGAGCAGTGTGTCCCTACATGCATGCCTTTGGCTTGCAAAACTGGGTAGCAGTTCATTAAGTAAAAGTAACCTGCAAGACTCAGTCATTACTTGCTGTCTTCACAATAATATAATTGAACTGCAACACAAAAATAGATTTGAACCCAGGAATCTGTGTGGCAAAATGTGCTACATGCAAGGCATTTAACAGACTGAGCTACTGAGGCACTGCAGAAGCATGTGTATTTGCAAGATATATGTGCACATATACAGGCTGTGAGAAACATTTCTACATTCATCAGTATGTGCATGGCTTTATATGGTTGTATTTCTGCACCCAGTTATACATGTACTTTGCCATTGATGCCTTAGCTTGTGTCTTTCCACAAGTCGCTGATAAAAGGGCACATATACCTGCTATCACAGGCCTCACTTACATCCATTATTACGTCTTTGGCTGTCTACTGGTGTATTATTGTACCAGAGTCCAATGTACACTTCCATGTTTCCCATTAGTTTTTATTTCAGTTACATGCCTAATGACTGTAAGTGGCAATCCATGTGTTTTGCTGGAAATGCATTTTTTAATTGAGATCTGTGTGCCATAGCAGGTTAATGCAGTGGGCTGTAGTTGAGAGAGGCCCAGGTTTGAAACATGGCAGAGGTGTTATTTTGTACATGTGACTAACAATGTAATAAACACATTTAATCATTGAAGCTCATTTAAGCTTAGCTAAGCGAAGCGGCACGGCATGCCGCACTGAGCCTCTCCACACAAATCCTCACTAAAAAATATAAAGAAAAGAAAAATGGGGTGATAGGAAAATGGTGAAATGGGGGCAAACAGGGGGAAAAACATATTGAAAGACAGGTAGGGAAGTGCAGGAATGGTGTAGCATAGAACCATAGCTATCCATTTCTTGTACAGCAAGAGCTGTGCACATTGTCAGATTTTGTAGATGAATTTGGACCCTCAAACCCCAGAGAGAGGAGTGAGGGCAACAGAACTGCATTGCCAAGCCAATTGGACCAAATTACATGTGTCCAGTGGACACGTGCAAAATGGAGAGTTATGTCTGAGGCAATTTTTTTTTTGGTACAGGTGCCCATTTTTTTTATTAAGGTGAGAGTGGAATGTTGGGGAAGAGACATAGGTATGTGTGGGGAGGTAAGCTGGATAGGAGAGGATGCATTAGCAGACAGACAGGACAGACAAGACAGCAGACAGGGGTGGTGTGTGACAAATAAGGTGGGTAAACACCTTGGATGGGGAGTGAGTTGTGGAATCCAAGTCGCACATGTCGCCAGATGTCAGCAACTTGACTCACATCCCCACCCATGGGACTGGTGGAACTGCTCCTTCACTGGCCCAAGGGTGGCTGTGCTGGAGGCTGGGCACCAGGGCAAGGCTGCCCCACCAGCTTGGCCAGAGTGCTCTCAATCTGGCACAAGCGGCATTCATAGCTGTGGTGAACTATCCTCCGCATCATGTCAGCAGTCAATCCTGGGTGACTACAGCCCCTCCACCACTGCTCCCAGGGGGAGGCTGGGCCCCCTCCCCTGAGGCAGTCCTACCTGATGCCACAGGTGGTGCAGGGGCAGTGGAGGGGGCACCACCAATCTTGGCCCCAGACTTGCTGGGACCCAATGCCATGGCCAGTTGAGGCATGGTAGGCAGATCAGCCAGAACCAGCCTACCCTGACATGCTGTGGTAATGGAGGTATAGCAATAAGTATAGGTTAGTTATGAACAATTCATAGGTTCATAGGTTAGTACTAAGCTAACTGCCCTTGCGAGCCATCTTAAGCCTAGCCAGTCATCCCTTGTGAAACTCAAACCCTGCACCTTGTGTTTGTAAGGCAAACACCTTAACCATTAGGCCACCCTCCCAACATTGTTAGTAATAACAGCATGCCAGAAATTTGGAAATAACCCAATTACATATCAATGCATATTATGTAGAACACAACAATAAATGACAGAACAGTCAGTATGTTAACAGCGTGCCATTAACAGTTACAGCATAAGGCCAACAAAATAGTAAATTTAACAAGATATGTTAATATGCAAGCATTATAATACATAAGAATAAAACACATGTCCCAAACAACAGTTAATGTAACAACATATGGTAATCGTAAACCATAACCAATGAATAACAATAACCAATAAATGAAGATAAGGGGTGGAGAGAGAGAGAGAAATGGTCCATTAGTAACACTGCAGTGTATTTCCTTATCACCAGTACTACTATCTACTCTACAGGTCTGAATTTTCTTTATGTGTACAGTGACTACAAGTCTCCTATAGCTGATGTAGCATGTACATACCTCTTAAGTTATTTGCATGGGACACTATGGGCCAAGTGTTAACAACTGCGGGTCCACCTGATGAGCAAGTGTTCTGTGTTGATGTGTACCCGCAGTTGTTTACCACTTGGCCAAGGTGTTCTGTGGGCTGATATGGTGATACTTTGCAATCTAGATATTCATTTCCATGGTGATCCTGTAATAGGTGGATTACACAATATTAATTACATACCGTGAAATTGTGACACTTGAGAGACATGTATGTGTACAGTACAGACAGTAAACAGCAATCATGCCTTGGTTGGCAGGCATGGGAATAGAACCCATTGACAGTGACTGCAGGGGACATCTGCATGGAATGTATTAATTGGCTGCAGCAACTTTTAACAGACACTCCAGGCATACAGCCACACCAGGATTACACATTTTATTTCTGACTGCACATTGCTGAAGTTTCACATTCTTGCTAATGATTTTAACAGTCTGCAACATCTAAACACACAATTATCTACTCATAATATGGGCTACCTCATCAATTTACCTGTAGTTCCTGTGGAGAGAGAATTTGTAAGCATTACATGACTGCTACTGTAATATTTAGTGCTACATAGCACTGGATTTGAACCCTGGTCTGTGTGTGTCAAAATGTACTATATACAGAGCATTTAACAAACTGAACTACTGAGTCACTACTGCTTACTAACTGACTGATATTTGCCTAGAGTTCACCTGGCACCAAAATGTGATGTGGTAGTACTACTACTGTGTTTTACTAGACTGCAATGACAGTAGAACACACATGCATGAAATACAAGCATAACACAGATAGTAGGTAAGCTATATGTTAGTATAAACAATGCTGGTGTACACAATTTATTGTTAGTGGTTTGAAATATCTATGAAGTCAACAAACAATATCAGTTCATGGAGTGGGCTACCTCACCCATATACCTTTATTACTAGCTATCTGTGGATGACAGGACATTATGTGAACAATATTGGCCTAGAGACAGCCTTGAACAGTACTATATGATTTAACCACTACAATTTGCATCCATTAGATTCACATTCTACAGCTATTGCAGTGTTATACTTGACTGTAGCTCCTTACCTTACAGCCTGAATGCATAAAGCCCTACTGAAATGGTTACAGCAAGACAATCCTGATGTACACCATTTTACTTGGTGTTATTTGTATTGTTTCATGCTTTATTGCAGAACAGTTGGCATTACTCATTTATTGCAATACAGTTCTAATTCCACATTTATTGCACTGCAGACATTATTGTATATACTTTAATGCAATTACTGGTATTGTTTCATGTTTTTCTTGCACTACATTTGGCATTATTCATTTATTGCAATACAGCTCTAATTCATCGCTTGACATCATGGTGATGATGATGCTTCTCACTTGTGCAGGGGGTACCAGTAACACTGGTGAGTTCTCTGGCCAGCCAGTCCCAGGCCTCTGCCTTACACTGCGAACCCTGGAAACCTCCCTGCAGCAGCTGGTCATCATGCTTTTTATCTAGCAGCCCAACCATGACCCTAGACTCCAGAATGCCCCAATACTGCACCCGAAAGCGTGCACCTTCACCAACACCAGCCATAGTAACTGTCAGAAAAAGAACTCCAATGGATTCTGCTGTATTTGTGCCCATTGTGCTTATTATAAGCTGTTTTTCCACCCTTATACATCATTGGGCAACATTTAAAAAAGCGCTGCATTGCTTAGCAGCACACAAACCAGCGCAGCTGAGCTGAGCATCGTGAAAACTCACAGAGCTGTTGTCTTAGTGGTGCTTAGCAGTGTGGAAACCAGCCAAGCAGAGCCAAGCAGAGCATAAACATTGGCAGCCATTATAGGTTCATAGGTTCATAGGTTCATACTAGGCTACCTGCCCTAGGGCATTTATAAGCCTAGCCAGAGTGTGTTTGGCTTTCGCCACTCCTTGGAATGAGTAAACTGGGCCCATTTTAAGGTTTAGTTTACTGTACCTCTATCTAACAGTGACACAGAAGTGACCCCTGGGGTAAATCTATGATCTCCCATCCACTCGTCAAGATTTCTCTTGAAGAGAGTCAGTGAGGGGCTCTGCCTAACACGGACTGGGATTTTATTCCAGAGTGAAGGGAGCCTCTGGGTTATGAATCTGTCCCTCCAGCATGTCCTATTTATTTCTGTGCTGAGGTACAAATCTATTGCTCGCGTAGCTCTGGTGGATTTGGATTTTCTGAGGTGGAGCATGTCCATTAATTCCGGGTTGACATGACCTTGTATGTCAGGCATAGATCGTCTCTGAGTAGGTGGTATGCTACTGAGTAGAGCTGGAGTTTCTTTAGCTGGGCAGCATATGGCATATGTTTGAGTCCCTTGATCCTCTTGGTGAGGTACTTTTGGGGTCTTTCCAATTGCTGCAGGTGTCGGGTAAGGTACATCCCAAATGGGGAGTTGTACTCAATTATGGGCCTGATGAGGGAAGAGTAAAGGGGCACAATAACCTCTCCCAATCTAGATGTGAATCCCTTCATGATAAGGTGGGCAATATAGAAGGTCTTTCTAACCACTTTGGCAATGTGAGTGTCAAACGAGAGGTTACTGTCAACTTGAGTCCCTAGGTCCCTAATTACTTCTTCCGTACATAATGGATTACCACCTATGTGGTAATTTGTGGGCACTTTGTTTTTCGCAAAGGGTATGACTATACACTTTTTGGCATTTAGTTTAAGGCCATGGCTCTGGCACCAGTTTTCTGTTTCTATGAGACCCTTTTGAAGGATGCTTGTGTCCGCTGGAGAATCAATTATGGTGCCCAGTTTGCAGTCATCTGCGAACTTGGTCAGCCACAATCCTCCCATGTTTGCCTGTACCTCAGAAAAATAAATACCAAACAAGAGAGGTCCCAGGACCGAGCCCTGTGGGACGCCACTTGTGACTGGTTTAGAGTCTGACATGGCTCCAGCAGTTCTGACCTTGTGGGTTCTGTCCTTGAGCCAGTTTGCAACCCATCTTATGACATAGGGGTTTATATTTAAGCTGGAGAGCTTGTCTATGATGCCCGAGTGGGGTATTGTGTTGAAGGCTTTTGCAAGGTCAAGGTAGGCTGTGTGAACTACCTTACCCTCATCAATGGCCTTGGTGACTGTTTCAAAGAAGTCGACCAGGTTCAAGAGGCAGGATCTGCCCTTAACAAAGCCGAATTGGGTAGGATCCAGTGTCTGTAGGTCCCCAATGTCTTTGTTAATGAGTTCCATAATGATCCTCTCCATAGCTTTGCAGACCAGGCTCGTCAAGCTTATGGGGCGGTAGTTTCCAGGGTCCGTAGAAGCACCACCTTTGTGGAGTGGGACCACTGTTGCTGTACACCATTCTTTGGGTACATATCCTGTAGTAAAGCTGAGATTAAACAGCTGCCTTATGTGTGGGTTTAGCTCTTCTTGGAGTTAATGTAGCACACAACCCGGGACACCGTCTGGTCCCATTGATGCTGTGTTTTTAGCTTTGGAGAGGGCGGCTCTCACCTGGGCATCTGAGATGTCAGGGAGGTAACACTCTGCTGGGATAGATATTTGTCCCTTTGGGGGGAGGGGGGAGAAAAATTTGCACTGAATCTGTCTGCCAGTATGTTGGCAATGTCTATGGGTTCAGTGTATTTTTTGCCATCCTGGACTAACTCTGAGCATATCTGGGAATTTCCACTCAGGTTTCTAACATAACTAAAGAAAGCCTTGTGATTATCTTTAGTGTCTTGTGCAATTTTTCTCTCAAAGTTGGCCTTGGATGATTTTATGAGTGATCGTAGTTTTTTGCTAGTACTGATCAGAGATGCCTTCCCTTTTATGGATTTTGCTCTATTATGTAGTAGCTTCCTCCTTCTGTTGTATAGCTTATTAATGGCTGGGGTCCACCAGACAGGACGCCTGCCTTTGGGGGAATGGGTCTTGGTTTTATTTGGGATTGCATGATCCATGCATTCCTGTAGGTGTCCATAGAATGCGTTTATAAAGGATTCAGCAGAGTGGGCTGTGGTTTCCACTGGCCTGGGGGCCTTGAAGGATTCCACTTCGGTCTTAAGAAGTGTGAAGTCAGCTTTTAAGAAGTTCTTCACTGTGGTCTTCTGTGCTGGGGGTGGGGGCGGGATGTGGATTTCCAGGGAGATTAATTTATGGTCCGATCTTATCAACGAGGAGTATACTTCAGGTATGGAGCATTGTGTCCCCATGTTTGTGATGATCAGGTCTAATATGTTTTCTCCTCTTGTGGGAGAGGTGACTAGTTGTTCCATAGAATTTGAGTTTATGAATTCTAGGAACTTTTGGGCTAGGGTATTGGGGCTTGAGTAATGTTCCCAGTCTATGTTTGGGTAGTTGAAGTCCCCCAATATGATGGTGTTTGGAGAGACCTTCATGTTCTCCAGTGTCTTTAGGAAGGCCGAGTGGGGTTCCTGAGTTTGAGAATGTGGTCTGTAGCATGCTACAAACTGGAGGGTGGTTTTGTCCACTGTTAGTTGCACATGGTTGGTCTCCGATGCTTCGTGCATTGCCACTAACCTGGAGATGTGGGTATCCTTGATGAATATGGATACTCCCCCTCCTTTTGTGGTTTGGTCCAAGTTCTGGGGCCGAAAAGCATGATATGAGGTATAACCTGGTAGTGCTGGGGTGCTCTCTGGAGCCTTGAACCAGGTTTCTGTCACTGCACAGACATCGATGTTCTCCATACTGAGGAGGGCTTCGAGAGCGTGCATCTTGAGGTTTAGACCTCTGGCATTGAGCAGCATTACCCTTAGTTTCTTTTTACTTGTTTATGTGGTGCTTAGCAGGTCTAAGTTCAGCTGACCAAAGCTAAGCAGAGCTTAGCAGAGTGCAGCAGGGCCATATTTTAAAATAGTCTACATGATATGTCTATCAAAATTAAATACATATTTTCCCTGCATTCAAACCCTGAACCTACTGCACATGAAGCCGCCACTCTACCCATTTAGTTATGTGGATATTAAGAAATCCAGTATGCCTTCACATATACTACTGAGATACCTATAAGCAGTGCTGAGCACCATGCTGTGACACACAAATATGCTCAGATATGCTTAAACACACATTTAAATAAATAATTAATTACATCCAGTTTATATTTTTTTGATGTCTGGCAGGTGTTGGCTATCTTACCTATGGGCACTCTTACCATTGCTGAGCTCTGTGCCTTGCTGCGTAAACATGCCTTTTAAAGAAAAAATAAAATAAAAATAAAACAATTGAACAGTGCAGGGAGTCTCTTACACATCTGCGGACATGGTTAGCACTACACCACTCCCTACACTGAATCTATAACCATGTTCCTCGGCTCTCCCTTGGCAACGCGCGATCATTAATAAGCATGGCGCTCTACTGAGGTGGAACCATGTACACGGACATGGTAACATTCCATGTAGGCTCTACATGGTCCCTACATGGATTTTATTAAATCTTGGGGTTAGTTTAGACAGGAAATATTTCACGTTTTAAAATGTGTTTTATGTCGTTAAATATGAATATGCAGTTAATTATTATCTTCTTCTGACTGGGCTGTGACATGAAGGTTTTAGTTTAAATGTATGTGAATAGTAGCTTGTTATGTAATACACTGAGGAAGGGCATTGGCTTGAAACCTTTGTGTGCTCTAAATAAATAAGTTTGCTACTTACTATCACTTGCCTAGCGTTTCTGATCACTGGACTTTACCTTGCTTTTTGTGAATATTTTGTGTCTGGAGTAACAGTTAACCTCAGAACTGGTCTTAGCTGGTTTTCCTTGTTACTGAGTCATTTTAGACATGCTGCACATCATGCCGCCGTTCTGACACCATGTCGCTTGTCTCATGCATTCAAAAGAGATGACAAAGCGGTCTATGGGTTCAAGATATTTACTGTACATAAACATTGTCAGGAACTGCAATTAGAACATGTATTTAAGCTAACTAATTCACTCATTACTTCAAACGCACTCGCATGTGCATCTCCATTCATGACTGCATTCACTCTGGCTGACTGCACAAAATGGGCACTGCAGTCGCACATACTCAGTAACTTTATACACATGCTGAGTGCTACGGTGGCTGGTAAAGTACAACATTAACAGTGAGCTACATTATTTAAAATATGCAGATGCGCGCGCGCACACACACACACACACACACACACACACACACACACACACACACACACACACACACACAAACACACACCCTGCATGCACATATTTTCTAATGCTCATAGACACTCACATGTAGACACATACACTTGCTAACAGTTGCACAATTGTACTAGTTCAAATTTGCATACATATACCCCTGCGCACTCCTACCTACTCACATACACATAGAGACACACACACACACACACACACACACACACACACACACACACACACACACACACACACACACACACACACACACACACATGAAAAGTATACACAGACTGCTTATGTCTTTTGATAACCCTGCCATCAGCTTTCAATTTTAAACAGTAAGAAGTATTAAAACTCCATGACCAGCATTAAATGAGGCAACAATTAGACATGCAAAACTCTAATGGTTGACATTAACTGTAACCCTCAGACTGTCTTACTATCAAATCTAAAATTTTGTGAGATACAGGGCAATTTATAAGACAAAAATCAAGGGCAGTTGGAAGGTTGCATTCTTTAAAATATTAGATTTGTGTTGGAACATGGGAAAGTAAGGCATCAGACAGCATTTATTTAAACCTTTGCATCCAGTAATGGTGCCCAAGCTGCATATGCATCTCTATTTGGCAGCAAATAGCAGAGCTGTAAAACCCAGCCAGCCAAGAAGATTCAGATGCAGGTAGGACACTGTCCCACTGTACTCATCCCTCATTAGACCCATTATAGAATGCAACGCCCCGTTTGGTATGTACCTCTCAAGACATCTTCAACAACTGGAAATGCCGCAGAAATACCTCACTAAAAGAATCACAGGCCTAAAGCAGATGCCCTATGCTGACCGTCTAAAAAAACTTCAGCTATACTCTGTCGCATATCGTCTACTCAGAGGCGATCTCTGCTTAACATACAATGCCATGTCACACCCAGAGCTGTTGGACATGCTGCACTTAAAGAAATCCCAATCCCGCAGAGCCACATGCTCCAATGATCTAAACCTTGTCATCACAATGAACAAAACATGCTGGAGAGATAGGTTCCTGACCCAGAGACTCCCCAGACTCTGGAATATACTGCACATACATGTCAAGCAGAGCGCCTCTTTGGCCCTTTTCAAAAGGAACCTTGACGATTGGATGGAAGATAGGAAATTCACCCCAGGGATCACATCAGTCACCCTGCTAGACAGGGGTCCAGGGAAGTAAATATTGTGGGAAGAAATAGCCAGGGAATTGTTATGGCTAGGCTTGTATAGGCCCTAGAGCCGATAGCCTAGTACCAACCTATGAACCTATGAACCTATGAACCTATATATGTTACTCTTCTTTCTTTTTATTCAGATTACAAAATATTTATTCAATTATTGTAGAAGAAAATTAGAAACACGTTTGTTTTATTAAAATCAAGTTGCTTCTTTATTTTCTGCTTTTGTAGTTAAATAAGTATATTTTTCCAACCAATGAGTCAGCTGAGGTTTAAAACATAAATCTGTGGAAAGTAGGTGGCTCTCACCCCCCCCCCTCACGGTTCCAGGACCCTTGGTGATACTCAGGTGAATGTAAAAGTTCCCACGGCACCTATTGAAAATATTAAGAAAAGTTCTGTAATACCATGGGAGGTTGGTGTAATGATTAAGGTGTTTACCTTATAGACACAAGATGCAGAGTTTGATTCTCACATGGGGTAATTGACTAGGCTTAAAATGGCACACAAGAGCAATTAACCTGTGAACAACTATGAACAATCTCATCAGCTCCCACAAATCACTCCCTGGAATAGGAATATCAGGTTTTGAGAAGACTTACTGGTTTAAAAAACAATGCACATAAAGAAAAAGTCTTGGCAAAATTATTTGATCACAAGTTGGACAGCAATAACATAATCCTGCTTGATATGCAAAAGCAAGTTTGGCAAGTTAATAAGTGCTAAATTTTCCTGTGGTAAAATAAACAGATCAAGTTTTATTTCAGTATATCTTCCATTACTGTTTTGTATTATTTACTAGTAACATGCACTTAGAAGCATCAGTCGCACAACAGGTAGCAAACTCATCTTTCCTGCAGAAGGCTTGTGGGTTCTAGAACATCTTACCTGCAGAAGGCTTGTGGGTTCTAGAACAATGGCCTCTTTTCAGGGGAGACCTGAGGTAGTATTTACATTACCAGGGGAAATTTGGTCATGGCTTCGTGGAACTTTTCTTAATCATTTCAATAGGTGCCATGGGAACCTTTGCATTCACCAGTTTGAATCATGAATTCAAGTCCAACACACACTCATTTCTATATTATTTCACCATAAGTAATCTGGAATCTAGATTCTGAGCAGAAAATGGAACTACTGTTTGTTGTGAAAATAAAAAAAAGTGATTATAAAATAAAGTGATAAAAAGGCATTCAAAGTTATTACTTGTAACAAAAGAATAATCTAAATGAAGTTTGAAACTTTAGAATTAAAAAAAAACTATACTTACTTAATTTAATTTTCTTTCTTTATGGTAATTTCTAGCACTTGTCATCCATCTGACAAAATGTACAATATCAATAGTATGATATTTTTTTTTTAAAAAAAAATTTTACTTTAAAAAATTCATTTATTTCATTGCGATGAACTGTTTGCACATTACTAGGTAAGGAGCAAGTGATACACTCAGGCTGTTTGTGACTATTGTATTGAATTGCACAATGGATGCAGTAATTCAAGAAAAATGTCACCTCCTTCTGATAAAACCTTGTTCTCTCCTACAATTACACACTGTTTGACGCTAAAGCCTTTGAAGTGTGACTCAGATTTTCAACTGGTGGTACCCTGTTTAGGAAGTGCTCAAAGGAGGAAGCACAATGGGGCAGTGACTGGTGATGATAGATGAAGATTGTGCAATCTTCTGGAATGCTATGAGTCACAAATTACTATCCCTTGGGCCACCCACACACCACAACACTTCACAGGCTAATTGAGCTCACTATGTATATATACCCTTGGGCAAAGGAAACAGAAAGGTGATGTGAGTGAAGCATTCTAATACTTAAAGGGAATTAGCAATATGAAAGACTTTATTTTAGTAAAGTATGAGGAAGTTAACTGAAGGATAATTTCAGAATGGTCTTTCACACAGCTTGGATGCTTCAACATGGAGTTGGATAAGGACATTAAAGTGGCATGCAAAATGTATAAATGCATGCATTGTCAATAACTTAGAGGTCATACCCATGGAGCAGATGTACGGGAAGACTCAAAGGACCTTGCATATCTTCTCTGACCTCTACTTATATGACACTGTGAAGCAACATAGACATATCTAGTTTTTAGTTTTCTCCTATTTTCAGTAGTAATACACAAGAAATAATATGGCTGGTTGTTGGCACAGAACACATACACCCGCATGGGAGAAACCACACACACACACACACACACACACACACACACACACACACACACACACACACACACACACACACACACACACACACACACACACACACACACACACACTCACACTCGTACCTGGAGGAGGAGGAGAAAAATATGAGCTGAGAATTCAACTTTCTGTGCTTCCCTGCTTCTCTGTCTCCCTTTTTGTCTTTTTTAATCCTAGTTTACCAAATATTTGCCTAGCAGGCGCTATGGATTTATGCTGACAATAAAAAGCATTTAGGGATTTTTGGAAGAATTAACTCATTCACTGCAATGGAACCCGGGAGGTTTATACTCCTAACCCCCTATGATAGCATGCATAGCTTTTTTTTTACAAAATCAAGTTATAGCCTCACATTTCAAACAAATGTTCATATTTCTGTCTCCAGCCATAAGGGTTAGTAAAGATATGTAAATTACAAACTGTTCAGTGTTTGGCATCCTTTACCAGAGGTCCAGAGTGTTTCTGCTTGAATCCAAGCCATCTAAAGCTAAGAACAGTAAAGGAGGCTTATTTCTGAGTGTGAGCTGCACTTTTTCATATGTATTTTGCTCTTTTACTGCATTAATTTGTGCCTTTTTTGACTGGTTTTACTGTTTGCAACTGATTATTACCTGTACTACTTTTGCACTGAAATATTTTAGCATAGAAAAGATCCAGACTTGCTGAATCTAGCCTGATTTTCATACACTTGAACCCCAATCCAGCCATCTTACATTAAGGAGGGCTCCCTGCACCCTTGTGGCAGAAGAGTGGGTATAGCCTTGTCTGAGCTGGGGATTGCTGGAGGAGGAATCATTGTGTGATTTTCTATTGGCAGACTAGTTTAAAACTGTTTAATTTTGAATGTCTATAAGCCTTGCATTTACTGGTAGCTATGCACCATGCCTAGGGGTTTGGCAGTGCCTTGTACAGACGCAAACACCTAAGAACTATTTTTTCCCAAAATACCAGTCAGTGAAACCTTCCCAGGTTCCCTGCTGGTATGAGGCCAAAGCAGCTGCACACTTCTATGCTGCAGGCAACTCAGCTGAGCACTGAGCAGCATGTGATCCACTGCAGGCAACTCAGCTGAGCACTGAGCAGCATATGGCCCACTGCAGGCAACTCAGCTGAGCACTGAGCAGCATATGGCCCACTTTCCATCCCTGATCTATAGAATAACTTCCCTTGTTAATCCTAGAGCAGTAGCTGATCTAATTTACCCTCTCAGAAATTAGTACTTACCTGCTACTATGGACAATCAGTTTCCCAACATTTCTCTAGTCAGCCTGATTGACATGGGCATCCTGAGGCAATGTAGCAATTGCCTCATGTACACTGACAACTACTTGCTCCTAAAGCAAACAAATATAGTATGTGAGAAATGTCACTATACCATGAAACTAGAATCAGTCCTCTCATGTAACAATAAACAAGACATCAAACAGGTTGTTAGCAAACACAACTCCCCTCTCACGCAAGGTAAGGTCAAGACACATAAACCCACATATGCAGAGGTACTCACTAAGAGCTTACCAAAAAAACAGAGACTTCCCACATGCAAACAACAAACACATACTGGTACATGAACAGAATCAACCACTAAACATAACAACACACATATCAGTGTTTCAACAATTAAGGCCCTAAGGCAATACACCTCAGAACCTAATATCCTACTCATAGGCGACTCAGTGGTGAAACACACAGATGTCCCACTTACCAGGCTGGACAAGGAGAAGTTCATGGTCAGCTGCCTGTCAGGTGCCAGGATCTATCAAATCACACATGCACTCAAGTAACTCAGCATCAATTACCATTATGATTCTGTCATAGTACATATTGGAGTAAATTACTTAAGACTTATCACTCTGGACAATATGAAGAGAGACATGACTGAACTCTCAAATTATATGTCCCAGACAGGTATGACCCTAGCTCTAAGTGGCATTCTACCTGCACCAAGGATGATGCCACAATACAGACAAAAATGATTGATTTCAATATTTGGCTTAGCTTCTGATTTCACTCTAGGGAGATGCAGTATCTGACAGCCTAGAAAGACAAAGTCGACAGACCATGCTGCTTTGCCAGAGATGGCCTTCACCTGTCTCCTCAAGGCTTTTGGACAATGGCAAAGACACTTGCCTCTCCCATAGTGCCTTTTTTAGGCAATATCAAAACAACAAAACTGAAGTAAAGAAATCCACTAGAGACATACTCAAGGTCACGCTGCTTAATGCTAGGAGCATAAACAGTAAATTGCACTCCTTGGAAGCACTCCTCACCTTGCAAGATGCTGACATCTGTGCAGTCACTGAGACTTGGTTTAAGGCTGCAGAGAGCACCCCAGCTGTACAAGGCTACAATGTCTTTCACATGTATAGATCTTAAAATGAGCAAGAAAGAACCAAAGGCAGGGTGTATCCATCTTAATTAAATCCAAATACACCTCGAGACTGGTAAAACAGTTTGACTTTCTTGAGCTACTCCAAGTTCAAATAACTATAGGCAAAATACCATACCAAATCATTGCTAGGTACAGGTCTCCCACTATGAACCAGGTGAAGCACGCCACCTACCTGGACTTGCTAGAGTCAGTCAGTATACAGCCAAATACGTTAGTCATGGGAGATTTTAACTATCCTGCCATTGGTTGGGTAACTTACATGAGCACAAATATGATTGCTCTAAGGTTTTTGGATTTTGTTAATTCAAATGCTCTTTAAGAGTTAGTCTGCATCCCTCAAGGGGCTCAAATGTCCTAGACCTAGTGCTCACCAACATGGGGCGGGGGGTCACTGCAGTACTCCCTGTGTATTACACTCCCTGGTAAGGTCATACCATAAATTAGTCTCATTTGAAGTAAAGATCAGACCTGACACCTCCACAGGAACAAAAAACGGAAACTATAGCCTACTAAATGAGGGTATAAAAAGTTTCAAAACCTCTGCTAACACAGCCAACAATGACTCCTATGCAGAAGAGTACACAAATGCCCTATATAGCCACTTAAACAAATGTATTGATGCAGCTGTACCTGATAAGACTAAAACTAGGTCCTCCTGTAAAAAACAAGCCACCGTGGTGGACTGTAAGTATAAATAAGTTATATAACAAAAGAAAGAAACTGATATCTAAGAGGAAGGGGGAACTTACTCAACAAAGGAAGAATGCCCTACACAGCTTGAACAAGCAAATCAGATATCTTGTAAAGTTCTCTAAGACTAGTTATGAGACTAAATTAGCATCCCTAGCTAAAGACAACCATAATGCATTCTTTAGCTACATCCGAAACCTAAAAGGGAATGCCCAGCTGTGTGCAAAACCTATAGGGGGACAGTAAAACTCACACTAAACCTGAGGAAATTTCCAACCTGCTAGCCAACAGATTTGCCAATAACTTCAGCCCCCCCATCCCACCAGCCTTACCCCAAAGAATCCTGACACCAGTCCTCTACTGAGTATCTCCAAAGAACAATACAAGCACTCTCCAAGGCAAAAAATACAGCCTCTGTGAGACCAGATAACATCCCAGGTTGCTTACTAATCAATCTAAAACAAGACCTAGTGGAACCACTTGGCAATCTCTTTAACCACAGACTGAGAACTGGCTTTGTTCCAGCAGAGTGGAGAACAGCAACAGTAATCCCCTTGCACAAAGGGGTTCCATCAACCGATCCAGGAATCTATCGACCCATAAGCCTAACCAGCCTTATATGCAAGGCCATGAAAATAATCATCATGGACCTTATCAACAAGGACACAGGTGACCTTCAAACTCTTGACCCGACCCAGTTTGGTTTCATCAAGGGTAGATCTTATTTATTTATTTATTTGACATTTGTTAACCAGGTTAGCCTCTTTTTTAGCAGAGATCTGAGGAGAAAAGCTCCAAATAGGATGTTAAATATATAGGTATTGAACAAATTAACATAAAAGGAATACAGTTTTGTCTTGTACATAGTTAGAAAAGAATGACACAAACTTTGTAAAAATACATTTAAGCAGAGATATGTCACCAAAAAATTAACATATGATCTTGCTTGCTAAACTTTGGTGGACTTGTCACCAAAGCCCTGGATGAGGGCAAAGCAGTACATACCATCTGTCTTCATTTAGCCAAGGCTTTTGACACAATCCCCACTTAGGGATCATTGAGAAACTCTCTCAGCTGGGGATTAACTCATACATCACTAGATGGGTAGACAACTGGCTCACCGACAGAACACAGACTGCCAGAGTTGGGGAGTCCACTTCCACCAGTAGACCACTTACTAGTGGGGTACCACAAGGATCTATACTGGGCCCTCTACTGTTTGTAATATATTTTTCTGAGGTCCAGGCAAAGGTAGATGGCCTGTGGCTTACCATGTCTGTAGATGACTGCAAACTGGGCCCTATCACTGAGTCCGCCAATGATGTAGACATATTACAGAAGGGGATAACACAGACAATTGATTTGTGCTAAAGTTACGGACTAAAAATTAATGCAAAAAAAAATGCTTCATTATCCCTTTTGGCAAAGAAATAGCCCCTGCTAATTATGATATAGATAGCACCCCTCTAAGCTCAAACCTAGTGGTGCAAGATGTGAGAACACAGGTTGACAGCAATCTAAACTTTGATCACCACGTATTGATAGTGGTAAGGAAAGCCCTCTACATCACACATCTCATAAATTTTAAAATAAGGGCATTGCATCCAAGACTGAGGAGGATATAACTCTGCTGTACTCGACCTTTATCAGACCACTAATTGAGTACAATGGTCCCTTCTGTACGTAACTCACCAGTCACCTGCAGTAATGTGAGAGACCACAGAGGTTTCTAACCAATATAATCCAGGGCCTTCAAAACATGATTTACATGAAAAGCCTGACTACCCTGTCGCCGTACTCTGGAGGTGGGAGTGTGGCCTAATGGTTAAGGTGTTTGTCTTACAAACACAAGGTGCAGGGTTTGAGTCTCACAAGGGATAATTGGCTAGGCTTAAAATGACTCGCAAGGGCAGTTAGCTTAGTACTAATCTATGAATCTATGAAACTATGAATCATACAGGTTGCTGAGAGGTGATCTGGCCTGGCCTACAGAGCAGTCTCTGTCCCTGTCTTAATGGAAATGCTGCATATCTGCAAATCAAATGGGATAAGAGTCATTTGCTCCAGGGATCTTAGCCTAGCCTGTGACATTAACAGAACATGCTGGGGAGACAGATATATCTCCCAGAGATTGCTGCTCCTTTGGAATAAACTTTCCTGTGAAGCAGAGCTCTTCAATAACTGTATTTAAGCACAACCTTGACAATTGGATGGGTGACCGTAAATTCAGCTGAGGGGGTGGCAACTATGTCCCTCATAAACAGGGATAGCCAGTGATGACCATAGAATTGCTCTGCTAACAATGACCATCTTATTATGGTCAATTAGGCTGCATGGGTTTTTATAAAGCTAGCCTTGTAAAGGCCCTAGGGCCATTAGCCTAGTAACCTCCTATGAACAAATAGATTTTTACAATGGTAGTGTTCATTGGATTCTATGTCTTAAGCTATATTTTACAAGTCATAATAAACATAGCAACTACAAATTTTGTAACATTTTGAAAACAATTTACAATATCTCTGTAACCACAAAAGCTGCTTACATACTGTCAGCAGTATTTTGTTCATCCATCTGTGAGCATTCATATGATGCAAAGCAGTAAATTCTGAGTTATATGGTTGCAGAGGTATTTAGAAAAATAATATTTTATAAGTAGAACAAGACAAAGATCAAATATAAGTGCACTCAGGTTGCACATCATGTAAGCTTTAAGATAAAATGTTCAATATCTTACATATTTTGCATGGTTTTGAAATTATTAATGTAAATTTATAATATTATATTTGACACCTTAAAGGCATCAATAGGATGTAACTGCAGAATCACCTGACTGCATTGCTAGGTTGTAATGAGTTAAAATGTATGGGTGCCCTAAAAATCTCTCCCAGTTTAAGAGAGTATGGGTGACACAAGGAATGCTGAGTTTTTGAAATCATACCTTTTCCAAGTATTGACATTATTTATTTGTTTATTTGATTTATTTTGCAAATTGGATAAATGATATTCTGGTGAGTGGGCTGTTCCAGAAAATCTTTTCAGTAGCATGCAGGGCTGGTGGCAAACTGGCACTTACACGAGGAATCAAACATTGTACATTTATATTTTTGAGTAATTAAACAGGTCAAAATATAAGGTATAACATACAGAGGCATAAAATAATATATATCAAAATGGTAATGATGAGGTCTTAATTTAACTTCCAAAAATATTTAGGAAATAAAGGTGAACAAAGTTTTTTTTGGGGGGGGATCCAGACTGCCGCACAGACCATAAGCTGCCCCCTGGTGCCACCAGTACTGCTCCCACTCCTAACTCAGTACCCCAGTACTATCCCCCTCCAGTTTTGGAGCCACTGATTGAGAATCATATACAACATCAAATGTACATGCACAGAGATTCCTGGATTTTGTAAACACAACTCCCCCTGGAAAAGATAGTTAATACACCAACCAGGGGTGCAACCATACTGGATCTGATCCTCACCAATATGTGAGAGTGATGCACATCCCCTACTGTAATGCCTTCCCTGGTAAGGTCAGACCACAAAATGGTCTCCTTTGAAGTAAAAATAAAACCTGGGCCCCCAGCTAAACCAGGAATATTCAGGAACAGTTCTAAGGCTAACCTCCTGCTATTAAGTGAGAATCTGGCAAAATTTCAAGCCCGTATGAACCATGAGAACACTTCTGCCTATGTAGAACTGTTCACAGAAACCCTGTACAAGCATGTTAATAGCTGTACGGAGGCAGCTGTACCCACCAGGAAGAAGTACAGAACTAACTCAAAAAACAAGCCACTCTGGTGGAATCATAAAATCAGTCAAATGTATAACAGGAGGAAGAAAATCATGGCAAAAAATAGGAGGTGCAGCACCCAGCAAGATAAAAGCTCTCAAATTAAACTAAATAAACAACTCAGAGGACAAATAAAGTCTATCAAAGCCAATAAGTTTGGCCTCCCAGGCCAAAGACAATCACAAAGCATTCTTTAGCTATGTCTGCAACCTCAAAGGCAATACACAATTGTGTGCATTGCTCATTGTAAATGGAGCCCCCTATAGTGAGCCAGAAGATATAGCTTACCTCCTGGCTGATAAATTCAGCTCCAGCTTTACTCTTCTCCCCCCCAACCTTCCCTCAGGAAATATCATCAAATATAACTCCCCCTACTATCACTAGGGAACAAGTCCTTAATGCGCTCTCTAAGACCAAGAACACTGCATCAATGGGCCCAGACAATATCCCAGGATGCCTTCTAAATAGCATAAAACATGACCTATCAGGGGCTCTGGAATTACTATTTAACTGTAGCCTCCAAACAGGCTTCGTGCCTCATGAATGGAGAAAGGCAACAGTCATCCCTCTGCACAAAAGTGGGCCATCTACAGACCCTGAAAACTACAGACCCATAAGTCTCACTAGTCTTATATGTAAAGACATGGAAAGAATTACCATGGAGATGATCAATAGAGATATAGTAAACCTCAAGACACTGGACCCAACCCAGTTTGGTTTTGTACAGACAATCAACTGGTGTCAGAGTCATGGACTAAACTAAATGCCAAGAAATGCATAATAATCCCTTTGGAAATCATCCATCCATCCGGTAACTATCATATTGACAACATAGGACACATAGATAGTAATCTAGCCTTTGATCATCATGTGTCTACAGTGGTGAGGAAATGGACCTCCTGCATATCCACAAAACAAACATTACCAGAATTACTGTTGTTCAAAAGACTTAGACCTGCCTGTGATATAAATAGGACCTGCTCCTGTCTATGGAACTGGCTCCTCATCCATGTGAGCAGAGTTCATATCCCTGGTTTGGGTCCTATGTCTCTAATGCAAACAGGTAACCTGTAAATGGTTTATCTCCCATGTTCATGCTAACACTTATTAAGAGTATCAGAACTCATCAGATATTTGGGATGCATGGCATGGTTAGATTAACACCTATGAACCTATATGAAAGGGAAAGTGAAAAAAAGATGTATACATTTTGATATATTACAGTAAACTAATATATGAAATTTCTGAAAATACCATATACCTTTAAAAAGTCAGGAAGAATAAGATGGATAATCAGTAGTAACTTATCTAGGTACGGCAGGCATGCATTGTCACTAATATATTTACATTTATCAGAGGATGTTAAATGCTCAATGATTTTACACTTAAATTTTAATAATTTTAGTTCAGCTATGATGTATGTTTGTAAGGAAAGGCAGTGAACTCCAGAAATCAGCTTCTCATAGTATTACAATAGAATACTAGGCTATTGAACCAAAGGGCCTTGTTAAGCTTAGCTATGTTTCCCAATAAAATTGTATAGGTATTTGCTCACAAGGGATTTGTAAGGATATATACTTGGGCTACAGTAGGAGAACATTTACAAATTTCTATCTAATAGAGAAATAGATGCTAGACAAGGAATATATTTACATTTCCCCATCCAGTGATCCAAGTTTCACTTGAATAAGTGCAAGAAAGAATGCTGCTGCACATGGATGGGAAGCCTGTTCCAAAGAGGGGTCAGCCGCTGAGACACAAACTTGTTCCTCCAGTATGTTTTATTTACATCGCTAACAAGGTTATTTCTTTGGATCAGGTGTTTCTGTTACTATCTGTTTTGCAGATGTGCAACAGGTCCATTAATGCTGGATCAGAGGATGGTCTGTAGTCAGGCAGAGATTGCATCTTAGCAGCATGTAGGAGACTGAGGATAAATAAGGAAATATCTTTGAGGTGGTGTACATAGGACTTGTTTTATATACCATATATTCTATTTGTGAGGAACCTCTTTGAATGCTGCAGTTGCTGCATATGCCTGGTGAGGTATATACCAAAGGGGACATTCTACTCAATGCCTGGTCTTATGAGGGTACAGTACAGTGAAGCAATGACATATTTGGACCTAGTAGCCATATATTTGCTTATAAGTTGTGCAACATAAAATTATGTCCTCACTGCAGAAGACAAATGATGGTGAAAGGTCAAGTCACTGTCTATATGCATTCCCAAATCCCTGACTACAGGGTGTATTTTTAGGGTTGCATCATCGATGTAGTAGTTTGTAGGGTTGACCATCTTTATGAAAGCTTCAGTTTTTAGTTTCCATCATTTTAAAACATCTTTTTATTAATTTTAAAACAAAGATTTTACAAAAATATTTAAAAATAAATAGAATAAAAACATAACTATTTACAGATATCCACAACAAAATCAAACATAGAAAACTAAATCATTAAAATTTATCAAGTAAATCAATTACTTTTGACCAAAATCTAAACTGGTGACTAATATTCAAAATTCTCATTTTGGCAGTTAACAATTCTTTTCCACAGATATTTTTTTGCTAAATTAATGAATTCAGTTAAAGAAAGAGTAGTTTTACATTTCCAATTATTTGTGACTATTTTTCCTTGTGATAGCTAAAATGGACCAAAGGAGAGGCACCTACACCCTAGGAATGAAATCTGAAACTGGAACATTAAATAAGATCAAGGAGTTAGAAATAATACAGTTATGTGTCCACAAAACGTGGGCGAAATTTCTAAATTTAACCAAAAAAAGAGTTACTATTTTACAGTCCAATACCATATGAAATGAATTCAGTCTGTGTTATAGACTTCATTACACCTTCAACAATTGATTTCCTTATAGTTATATATTAAAGCCTCTTTATGTGGAGTTATAAAAGCTCTGTGAAGAAATCTCCACATATGTATTTTCCAATAAAGAAAAGAGGTAGATTTTTGAGCAGATTTAAGAATTAAGCATTTATCTTCATCAGAAAAGGCCTCCTCATTAATCTTAGTTGAGTAACTCTAAAACAATGAATCTGTGGAACCAAACTCGTCTCTTATTATTTTATAAATTATTGATATATATGATTTATTCTTATTTGAGTTACTATTGATTCTGAAAAAAACTTAAGTATGTTTAGAATGTGTTGTGTTTGAAAATCCATGGACATTTTAATTTTATCACTAACATATTTTTTACAAGATTGTATAGTCAACTAATTATTATTTTCTAAACAATGTCTTGCAAGAAGATAATCTGTATTATGTGATTTATTTCCAATTAAAAATCGATGCCAAAAGATTAAATTTGCATCTCTAAGTTCTAACATTTTGTTTATATTAAAAGTTCCCAAACAACCCACAGTATTTGATCTAGGGAACAATAAAACATAAAAACAATAAATTTTTAACTATAAAATTAGAATTCATGAATCTTTATAAGGATGTCAGTGAAGGGAGAGGAATAGTATTTTTTCTTTTTGTGTAAACATGAGTCTTTCAAGATCCAGTAAAATTTATTAATTTCAAATTTAGAGAACAATTCTGTAACATAGCTGTTATTATTTATTAATCTTTCATTAATGGATTTCTAAGTGGACTGGTAAGAGGAATTTAACCATAGAGATATTAAATTGAGAATTATGAATTTGGTATATAATTCAACATTTGGAAAACGTAATCCACATTCTTGCCAACTTTTAACATGCCAGTCAAAGGATATTCTTGATTTGTTGGGGAACCAGAGAAAATGAAGAAAATTAGAATTTAATTTAGATTTTTTTAGGAGGGTGAATAGTGATTGTAGATAGAAAAGTATTTTGGTAGGGGTGTCATTTTTATTAAATTTAAGTCTATCTTCCATTGTAAAAAAAGTTCCAATTAATAATTATTTTAGTAACAATGTCTACTATATTATTATAATTTACTGCTGTTGAGACTTTTACAGTAGATTTAACTATAATTCCAAATAAATTAATTTGTGAATTGTCCCACATAACATTCTTATAGTTTCTAAAATAATTAACTTTTTATTAATAAGTAAAGTTTCTGTTTTATTTGGGTTAAACATTAAACCTGACACTTTTTCAAAATAATTAATAAATTAGTTAGGTTTTCTATTGAAGCTTCATCATTATCACTGTTATTAAAACTTAATCTGCAAATAATTGAATTTTACAGGAATAACTTTCATCTATCGAGAATCCCTGAATTTTGCTATTAGATCTAATAAAGTTTGCAAAAGGTTCAATTGCTAGAGCAAATAATAGAAATGACAAAGGACAACCCTGATTGGTACCTTTTAATATTTTGAAAAAGCTAGAAAGAAGAGAGCCAATTTTAATAAAAGAGAATGGGTTACTATATAGATTAGTTATAAGATTTATAAAACCTAGGGAAAATTCATGTTGTTTAAGTGCTTTGAAAAAATAATTCCAACTAATAGAATCAAAAGCCTTATTTATATCTAGACTTTTTATAGTTATTTATTTTTTTATTTAGCCAGATCTGTTAAAGTATTAAGCCTAATTATGTTATCCTGAACCTTTCTATGTAGTATAAAACCAGTCTGATCATCATTTATTAATCTTGGCATAATAAGGTTCAATCGCTTTGCAATAACATATATAAATATGTTATAATCAATATTTAATAATGAAATAGGATGGAAAGAAGAACATAAGTTAGAATCTTTATTTGGTTTCAAGATAGGAAATATCAGGGAATATTTCCAGGAGCGGGGATGATTGACATATGTTTAACTTCTACAAAAGCTTTTAATAGGATATTTAAAATATTCTCTTGTAATAATTTGCATAATTCTTGGATTATACTACAAAGACCAGGGGCTTTATTTAGTTTAAGATTATTAATTTGATCTTTTAACACCTTAAAAGAAAATGACTTATCAATTTTGGATCTTTGTTCTTTGGTTAATTTAAACCTTACTTTGTCTTTCAAAAAGTCTCCGGTTATGTTGTTGATTTCTAAGTCTGTCTCTTTGTTATTACTTTCTTCATAACATTTCCAAAAGCATTCTAGCATGTCTTTAAATCAGTCACTTTTTAATTTTTATCATGTAGTTTGGAAATTGTTTTTTTAATATGATTAGTATTTACTTATAGTACTTTTCATTGCCATATTCTGAAATGTGTGGTTCAAGTATTGGTATTCTTAATACCAACGGGAGATGAAAAATGCTTGAAATTATTTAAAAGTCAGTTTAGTATAAAATAAAATGACATAGTTCACTAATAAATGCAGAACATTTCGAAGAGTTAAATTTGCTCATTAATATTATTTTTCCAATAATTAGCAAAGTTACTCTGAGTACTTAAGGCAACAGATGTTGATCATATTTAGGTGTTTTAATCATCTTCTTCTCTAAACTATTTCATATAGCACAGAAGACAACAGTTTGTATTAATGTATAAGTACAGTAATGTATACAAATGCTGTTATATGCAAATTAATATCTATACAGAAGTCAAATAAATAGATGTCTCTCAGTGTAAGTTTGTAATCACTGTTAATAGTTTCCAGTCAAATGTCTGTAAAAATAATTTTGTATAAAAAACAATTTTATAGCAACCAGTGTGCAGAAGTGTGAACTATATGTTATCCCATATAAGATATGATACCTTCCTGCATGCTTGTTTTCATTGCCATTTTAGTAATGAAGTGTTCCCTGTGTTTAACCTTACAGTTTTGTTGCATTAAAAAGTTCTTTTGGGCATCGCATCAGGTGTTAGATTTCACAACTGCATTTCTAGGAAAGCATTGAGACAACTGTATACTGAAGTAATGCCAAAAGCTTATAGGGGTATTTAGTTTTTCTAGGCAGTTGGTTATATCTGTGTAAATACATCTGGAGACCACCTACTTATGAATAAACAAGTGGTCTGTGTAAATACATATTTCAATTTGAGTGTGTTTCTGCGTGTGGATGTCCTTATGTATATAGAATTGCAATGTAGCATTGTTTATTTAAGCATTGATGCTTAATCTGTATCTTACCAACTTTCCGATGATTAATAACTCTCTATAACAATACTTTAATACACTGCCAGATGTTATATATGGCACGTCATTCTCTGTTTACCGTGCTATCAGCTTCATTCATGCTATGTTTTTGTAAGTATTCTGTAGTTCACCAACAGTCCTGATGCTTAACTACTTCTTTGTATAATATCTCAGGTCTTCCATTATCTGTGGTCTATGTGTTTGTTATATTTTTTTATGAGATTAAACCTTTAGGTGTGCCACTGTCTGCTGCAAGAAGCAGATCAGTTATTTTCCTTATTAGATTTTATTTAATGAAACTATCTATTCTTGTGAAGAATCTACATTCCAAGGGAGCCCAGGTAGAAAATAACAGATAGCCCTTGAGCAATGCAAAAGTTAGAAAATGTCTGAAGTATAAGACATAGCAAAAAAGTTAATGGTTTGCACTTGCATAAATTAAATGTAGATGTAAAACAATATACTAGGTCAGTGACAATAACTGATCAGTTAAGGAAAGTAACCTATTAAAATATCAGGATTCACAATGCCAAGTCCTAAAATATTTAGACTGAATAATCAGAAATCCAGTCTGACAGTGTGTAAATATTTATGTGTACAATATAACAGGCACTGTGTTACAAAACCAGAGAAACTATAAAGGAAAATCCATTACTGCAATAGATGCTTCTTTGTTTATCAGACGTATTCTGCATAGCAGTAACTGTCTAATTCATTATTATTAAAGTTATATTAGTTTTTCATCTTCTTTCATGACACATTAAAACCAGTAATATTGTTTTAAACAAGCATTTTCATCACTATAAATGACATATTTGTCTGTACTGTGATGATCTGCTGCATTAGTATATTTACACTGTAGTTATATAAAGGATACAACTTTCACCAAACTATAATTAGGATGACCACAAGATGTCACTAAACAGAATTTAATACCAGGTGTGTTTAAGTCTGCATGTATCTTCTTTTTCTTCTTCCCACTGCATTCTTTCTTCCTTTCCTCCTTTTCATTATTCCACTTTTTAAAAGATAATGAGCAGAAAAAAACTACATAGATTGTATAGCTATGTCAAGAATCTCAATGACAATACTTGGATCTGCTCTGAGATGCAGCACAATGACACTAAATATACAGAACCAACTGATTTGCCAACATCCTGGCAGTTAGGTTCAGTGCTAACTTTACCCCCCTCTCACCACTTAGAGGGCCCATCTCTATACTGGAAGAATGCAAAGTTCCTGTAATCATGGCTGCACAGGTAAAAAACACACTCTCCAAAGCCAAGAACACAGCATCCATGGGAACTGACAACATCCCAGGCTGCGTTCCACATAAACTACAGAATGAACTGGCACCCCACTTAAGTAACATGTTCAATCATAGCCTCACCTCAGGCTTTATACCCACTGAATGGTGCACAGTAATGGTTATCCCACTCCACAAAGGGGGAGCCACCACAGACCCTAGGAACTATCACCCTGTTATCCTGATGAGCCTGGTCTGCAAGGCCATGGAACTCATAAACAATTACATTGGTAACCTTCAAACTCTGAACCCCCCCAGTTTGGGTTTGTGAAAGGCAGATCATGCCTTCTGAACTTGATCGACTTCTTTGAGGCAGTCACCAAAGCCGTAGATGAGGGTAAGGTGGTTCACACAGCCTGTCTTGATCTCGCCAAGGCTTTAGATGCCATCGCCCATTCTGGAATTATAGCTAAACTCACTAAACCAGGTATAAGTCCCTATGTCACAAGATGGGTTGCCAACTGGCTCACTGACTAACCCACATTGTAAATGTTGCAGACTCCAAATCTGACTTCAAACCAGTGACAATTGGAGTACCACAGCGTTCAGTCCTGGGACCTTTTCTGTTTGGTATCTACTTCTCTGAAGTACAGGGTAACACAGGAGGCCTCTCACTAATGAAAGTTCGCAGATGACTGCAAATTAGGAGCCATAGTCGAGTCCCCAAATGATGTGGACATCCTTCAGAAGGGCCTCACTGAGACAGATGCCTGGTGTCAGAGGCATGGCCTCAAGCTCAATGCCAAAAAGTGTATTGTCATCCTCATTAATAAAAACTCTGTACCCATGAACTACCACATAAATGGCAGTTTACTTAATGCCGAATGTGTGATAAGAGACTTTGGGACCCAAGTGGACAGTAGTCTCTCCTTTGATGATCACATTGCCACATTAGTCAGGAAATCCTTCTATGTGGCACACCTCATCACAAAAGGGTTCTCATCCAGGAAAAAAGAGGTCATTGTTCCCCTCTACTCAGCACTCATTAGACCCATTATAGAGTGCAACACCCCTTTTGGAATGTACCTCACAAGATATATGCAGCAGCTGGAAAGGCCACAGAAGTACCTCACAAAGAGTATTACTCACCTCAAAGAGATCCCCTATACTGACTGTCTCAAAAAACTCCAGCTTTAC
The DNA here is from genome assembly GCF_019279795.1 of Protopterus annectens. Classification (NCBI taxonomy): domain Eukaryota; kingdom Metazoa; phylum Chordata; order Ceratodontiformes; family Protopteridae; genus Protopterus; species Protopterus annectens. Next base: position 1,657,924,208 of record NC_056729.1, read on the forward strand.
TTTGTAACATATCACCTACTCCAAGGAGATCTCTGCCTAACATATAAAGCTATGTTAAACCCAGAGCTGTTGGACATGCTACACCTAAAGAAATCCCAATCCCTCCAAGTTATGTGTTCTAGGGACATAAAACTTGTCACCACAATAAACAGGAGATGCTGGAGGGATAGATTCCTGTCCCAGAGACTTCCTATACTCTGGAACAAGCCACCCATCTATGTCAAGCAAAGTTCTTCATTATCACTCTTCAAGAAAAATCTTGATGAATGGATGGGAAATAGGAAATACACCCCGGGATCACTTCTGTGGCTCTGCTCAACAGGGGTGCAGGAAATTAACTTTCTTGGGTGGCATAAGCCAGTGAACCTTGTTGGCTAGGCTTACTTAGGCCCTTGGGCCGATAGCCTATTACCTACGTATGAATCTATGAACCAATAAGATATGTTTTCAAATTAACTAGATTAATTTTAAATATTCTGTGTTTGTGTTTCTGCTGCTTGTTTTAATATTTTAGGAGTTCACTTCCTGTAAATCAGGGTTAAAGTTCAAAATGCATTTCCTGCTGCACAGGCAGTTGAACATAGAATCTAGACAGTTATAAGCTGAAAAACAGCTTGAGGTATGTGAAAAAAACATTCTAAAGCAATTTGATTAGCAGTAGGTGGGAAAAGGGACTGAAAAGAAGCAGTTAGCATAAAAAACAACAAATAGCATCTCCGATTCTTTGAATAAGAGCCCAAGTAATGAAGAAGCACCACACAAGTTTATTTATTTTTGATTATTTATTTTACATTTGTTTACCAGGAAAGTCTGACTAGGCCAAGAAGCCCATTTTCAGCTGAGGCCAAGGAGAAAATCTCCACTACAGTACAATAAAGTCAAGTTAAATTGATAGTTATTAGTTAACATCAAGGAAAAAATATGTATATTACAGTTGGGATCAGCTTGATATAAAAGTAATAACATTCAGTTACATAGACAGTTAATTAACACTGAGGCTAAAAAGATATGTATATTACAGACAAGGATCGGACTGAAAGAAAAGTAAATAACATTCAGACACAGGTAACTACTTTAGTTACACAAAGCAGGACAACTGGTCCACTTGAGATGAGGGCATAAAAATAAGAAAGTAAATAATGTAGAATAGAATGTAATACAATAATGTAGAATGCATGCAATATGGCAGCATTATTATATATATATATATATATGTAAATGTAAGCTTCTTTCAGTTAAACCTATTTAAAGAAAATGAAGTAATGTATATAAATGATTTTCATGCAGTCAGACCCATTCAACACAACACCCACTGCACACAGATAAAACTTATCACATACAATCACGTTCACCAGATAGAACAATCAAAAATAATAAATAAATAAATGATTACTTGAAATGATGTATAGAAAGTATATATAAATTTAGTGGATTAGTTATACCTGTTAATATACTCCCCACATACACATTACTCTCTATGCTACAAAATAATGTTTGTGAGGATTTAAATAAAATAAACATATAAGTAATATATATATATATATATATATATATATATATATATATATATATATATATATATATATATATATATATATATATATATATATATATATATATACACACACACACATACACAATGCTTCTTATGTTTGAAAAGAATTTTATCGAGAATTAAAATAAAATAATAAAGGAACTTATAAGTAATTTATAAGTAATAATAATAACATATACTATAAAACATATATTCTATAAAAATGTATTTTGATAAAGTATAATTTCTTGTCTGTTTTACCTTGTATTGATGATGAACTGTAATGGATGACAAAACTGAATACCTGTAAGAAAGCTATTTAGGTAAAATAGAAAATGAGAACAACATTACTTTTCTTTAATTTTTTTTTAAATTTTTGTCTTTTGAAGACCAGTCATTTCCTGTTGCTTCCTTCTCTGTTTAAGAAGGCAAGAGTCCAATCCATATTTTCAGAGTGTTCAAAAAGATTCTTTTTCTAAGAAAAGTCCACTGCATCTTCTAGAGAATTAAAAGTTTTGTGACCTGCTGGTAAAAATATTCTATTTCTGTCTGGAAAAATTAGATGAGCTTTAATGTTTAGCTTCTTTAAGTCTCGTATGAATGGAATACATGCTTTCCTTTTGGTCATAACAGATGCAGTATAGTCACTGTCAAAACTGATAGTGTTGTTATTTATTTTTATCAGAGAATTAGGCCAAGCAGTCTTCAGTACCAGGTCCTTGTCTTGACTGTAGAAACATTTTACAATAATAGATCTGGGGACCAGAGGGTTTTTCTTCAAAGAAGAAGTCGATAGAGATCAATGGCCTCTCTCAATACCGAAAGAGAGAGCTTCTGGTATATTTAGACTTTTAGGCATCCAGTTAGTTAAACACTGAAATATATTGTCTCCTTCTTCCTTTTCTGGTATTCTGTATATCCTAATATTATTTCTTGTAGATCTACTTTCTAGGTTCCCTGGTTTTTCCATAAGTAAAGTATTTTGTTTTAACATGAATTCTGTGTGATTGCCACTCTCTGCCATTCTGCTATCCAGGTCAATTAATGTGTCTTTTATTGCTGGCATCCACTAGTGATTAGCCTTTTTATGGAGGTAGATTCCCTTTAAGTCCCATCAGTGATCCAGCTGGCTATTTAGCAGGTATCAGAGGGGTTTATACCTAATTTAGTGAATTTGACTACAATGCTTTCATTTTCTCTCTCTCTCTCTCTCTCTCTCTCTCTCTCCTGTTCACATCTGTTTACATGACAGATGAAAGCATATTATCAGATATTATTTTGAACATTAAATCAAATCAAAATGTTACCCACATTTCTTACTCCTCCTTTGTTTCTAGCAGTCGGGAAGACATCAAACAAAAAGATCTTCCAGTTCATAGGTTCATAGATTAGTACTAAGCTACTGCCCTTCCGAGCCATTTTAAGCCTAGCCAATTATCCCTTGTGAGACTCAAACCCTGCACCTTGTGTTTGTAAGGCAACACTAACCCTGCCAAAATAATAAATGAAGTATTCTGTATTTGTTAGACTTTCTTTTTTTGAAAAAAAAAAAAAAATTGTTAGACTTTCTTGAAGACCTTTCACAGATGAGTCTTATTTTAAACTTTGATTGTATTATGCATTCTTGGAATGTGTATGCATGTATGCACTTTGTTCTCACAATGAAGACTTTAGAAGAATATTATGTTGCTTTTTAAACCTTTTTCCATGCCAGAATCCTATCAAACATTTTAGGGGTTAAGCTGTATATCTCTACAGTAGCCAAGCAGCATTTGGATAATCATGAAAGATGCACATTGAATATAATTACTTCCCCTTTCTTAAAGCTATATCATTTATATGCTATATTCCCACACATAGTCACAAAAGCTAAAATCTGTGTTATGATGTAGGTTTTAATTACATCTGCAGCAACAAAATAACAGTTTACTGCAAGGCTAGCATGTCAAAGATTTGATGTGTACATTATACTGAAACCCTATAATTAAAAAAGTAATTTAAATAACTTTTTAGTTTTTATAGTACTATAACTCTGGTACAGATGTATAGAATGTCCATATATCTGTGTAGTCATTTAGTCACGCTTCTGTGTGTCTGAAAGTTTTCATTGAATCACTAGTGCTTGACCTAGCTTAAGTTCAGAAATCTTTCTGGGATGGTCTGTCTTTCTATTAAACTTATGAAGATACTTCCTGTTAAGTAACTTTTTCATGTAAGACTACTTTTATGTTTCTTGTAAATGTCTGTATCTTAAAGTAATTTCTTAGCTTGTATTTATCTTGGAAAGACATCCTTGATTTCTTCTACAAAACTGATAATCACCTTCTCATAAATCAAAGGATCTTATTTCAGCGGCATGACCAATAATTGCTAACCCTTTGACGAATACTGGTTTCTCATTTTATTGCCTCCCTACACTTCTGAGGGACAGAAATATTTATTGTATTAGTATTTCTGCCTCTCTTGATTTCTTTTTAGCATCTTTTTTTTTCACCTTGCCTTGATTCTCCAGCATTATTTAAATAGAGGATGTCAGTAATTTTACTCCATTAGAAAATGAGCTGGTGAGACACAAAGATTCAGCAGTGGAGTGTTCTTTTATTCCAGATTTGCAAAATGACAATCCCCATAACTCATTTTTATATGATTTTTCACTCTCTCAATGGTTCTCTCTACCTTGCCAAGGCCATATGGACTGATAGCATTACTGTACATATACCATGCGTGTACATCCTTTTTCTTCCATGTCACTGTTCCAAAATGGGACTGAAATGCTCTTTCAACTACCTTGTCTCTTATCTACTTAGGAGTAATAATCATTAACCGTGGGCACAATTTATTTCTCCCTTAACCATGGATTTTCTTCCTGACTGATGATTTGTGACCTCATGAACTTCATTGTCACTTCTTTTGGTAACTGCTTCTATAAGTTGGTGCCAGTACAATTCTTTTACATTTTCTTCTCTGATTCCTAACTGTGTCAACATATAAAGAATCTCTTGTTTTCCTTCCAATAATTTCTTTCTGTTATGGTAAATAAGCTGTACTCAGCTTATCTCCTGTTTAAAGTTCTTTGAATGGGCTACATTTTATTTTCAGATCAAACATATGCAGATTAAATAATATCTACTTGCCTTATAGTATGGAAAGTACCCCACTCCAAAATGAAGATGCTGTGAATGACCTTGGAACATGGCTGTCCCTCTCCTTTGATCATCATGTTGCAAAAGTGGACAATGACTCCTTCTATTTGGTGCAGCTGATTGCAAAGGTTATTTCGCTAACCTAAATGTTCAGTCAGGTAATAGGAACCAGATGGAAGAGTCCAGTGAACACTATAACTAGAGATCTGAACCTGGTTTAGTAAATAAATCACTGCAAAGAGGCAGATTCATTACACAATGACTACCCCTTCACTGGAAAATAACATCTCCAGATCAAGCAATGTGGCACACTATCTTCCTTTAAGAAGGACAAAGACACCCTTGGTATGACTGGCCTATTGCTCCTTGAAAAAGGAGGTAGGGTCTAAAGATGCCTACTGACCAAGCATAAATAACCACATGGCCCAGTTGTCTTGTACATTCTATAATTCTATGATTCTCTTTCTTTGTAATCAAAAAGATGCCTTGCACAAAGAATTTTTGAACATGTTTTACAAAGGTTTATGATTTGCTTTTACTTGTATTTCTGTCTCATAAATACATTAGTGGAATTGCTGACAATTTTTTTCTATCTGCACATATCTCTTGGTGCATCTGTTTCTTTCTTTTTTCTTTCATTATTTATTCATTTATGTAATTATGAATTTATTTATTTTTTTATCCTTTGTTAACTGGGCTAGTCACACTAGGCTAGTAGCCTCTTTTTTAGGGAGACATGCGGTAGTATTTGTATTACTAGGGGAAATTTGGCCTGGCCATCAGGGAATTTCCCATAATCTTTTTGGAGCAATCAGCTATGCTATTCATTGCTACACTTCTGGTTTCCATTTCACGTGGGTGGGAGGTTGGCTTAATGGTTAAGGTGCTTACCTTACAGGCACACGATGCAGGGTTTGATTCTCACAGGGGGTAATTGGCTACGCTCAAAATGGCCCACAAGGGCAGTTAGCCTAGTACTGAACTATGACCCTATGTGCATAGGCAGCTCAGAGAAACTGGAAACAAGAGGCAGCAAGTAGGTGTGATAGTGAGTGACAGAAGGAAGAGAAGAGTTCACAGAAGGTAGCAGAATTGGAAAGTTGTTGGTCACATAAGGAAAATGAAATTGAAGAATCAGTTGAGTTGCTGAGGAAGCAGGACACGGCTGAAATGAATGAAATGGTGAAAAGAAGGTAAACAAATCTTTACAGCATTCTGAGTACTTGTTTCAAAAAGATCCATGTTCTGTGTCAAAGTCAGAATTTATGGTTACAACCCTCCAATCGAGAGGGTTGTGACATATATATCTGAAAGAAATGATAATTCAGAGTGAACCAGAAAGTGAAGCACTGACAATGTGGGGTGACATTATAGACAGAATTCAGGAAGAGGAGGTGAAAGAAATTACTGAAAAAAAACATATGCAAGGATGGTGAAAGGCAAGAAGCAAATAAGACAGGTAGAAAAGAGGTCATGAAAAACAGGTTTGTTGCACAGCTTAATAGTAAAGAGGAAAATAACTCGAAAGATGTAAATTATGGGACAGTTATTGCAGCTTGGTGAATATCACCTAATGAGGTAAAAGCATTTACTCATATTAAAAGAGACATTTAGGTAAGGGTGATAAAGGATAATGAGGGAAAAGTACTCACAAGTGAGGAGAGTGTGTTGAGCAGATGGAAAGAGTACTTTGAGGGGTTAATGAATGAAGAGAATGAGAGGGAGAGAAGGTTGGATGATGTGCAGATAGTGAATCATGAAGTGCAGTGGATTAGCAAGGAGGAAGTAAGGATAGCTATGAAGAGGATGAAGAATGGAAAGGCTGTTGGTCCCGATGACATACCTGTGGAAGCATGGAGGTGTTTAGGTGAAATGGCAGTGGAGTTTTTAACCAGATTGTTTAATGAAATCTTGGAAAGTGAGAGGATGCCTGAAGAATGGAGAAAAAGTGTTTTGGTACCGATTTTTAAGAATAAGGGTGATGTGCAGATCTGTAGTAACTACAGATGGATTAAATTGATCAGTCACAACATGAAGTTATGGGAAAGAGTAGTGGAAGCTAGGTTAAGAAGGGAGGTGATGATTAGTGATCAGCAGTATGGTTTCATGCCGGGAAAGAGCACTACAGATGCAATGTTTGCTCTGAGAGTGTTGATGGAAAAGTACAGAGAAGGTCAGAAGGAGTTGCATTGTGTCTTTGTGGACTTAGAGAAAGCATATGACAGGGTGCCTAGAGAGGAGTTGTGGTATTGTATGAGGAAGTCGGGAGTGTCAGAGAAGTATGCAAGAGTGGTACAGGATATGTACGAGGGTAGTGTGACAGCAGTGAGGTCTGTGGTGGGACTGACAGATGCGTTTAACGTGGAGGTGGGATTACATCAAGGATCAGCTCTGAGCCCTTTCTTGTTTGCAATGGTGATGGACAGGTTGACAGATGAGATCAGAAAGGAGTCCCCGTGGACTATGATGTTTGCAGATGACATTGTGATCTGTAGTGAGAGTAGGGAACAGGTGGAGGAGACCCTGGAGAGGTGGAGATATGCTCTAGAGAGAAGAGGAATGAAGGTCAGCAGGACTAAGACAGAATATATCTGGGTGAATGACAGGGAGGATAGTGGAATGGTGAGGATGCAGGGAGTAGAGGTGGTGAAGGTGAATGAGTTTAAGTACTTGGGATCAACAGTTCAGAGTAATGGTGAGTGTGGAAGAGAGGTGAAAAAGAGAGTACAGGCAGGATGTAGTGGGTGGAAAAGAGTGTCAGGAGTGATTTGTGACAGACGAGTACCAGTAAGAGTGAAAGGGAAGGTCTACAAGAGGGTAGTGAGACCAGCTATGTTATATGGGTTGGAGACAGTGGCATTGACAAAAAGGCAGGAGTCAGAGCTTTACATGGCAGAGTTGAAGATGTTAAGATTTGCACTGGGTGTGACGAGGATGAACAGGATTAGGAATAAGTATATTAGAGGGTCAGCCCAGTTTGGAAGGTTTGGAGACAAAGCCAGAGAGGTAAGATTATGTTGGTTTGGACATGTGCTGAGGAGGGATGCAGAGTATATTGGGAAAAAGATGCTAAGGATGAAGCTGTCAGGTAACAGGAAAAGAGGAAGGCCTAAGATAAGGTTTATGGATGTGGTGAGAGAGGACATGCAGGTGGTTGGTGTGACAGAGCAAGATGCAGAGGACAGGAAGAAATGGAAACAGTTGATCTGCTGTGGCGACCTCTAATGGGAGCAGCCGAAAGAAGAAGAAGAAGAAAAGAGACACTTATTGTTATATTTTATTCAAGATTGGAAAATATATGGAAAGTTTCTTAGAGAAATTTGGAAAAAAAGACTGTATTTCGTAAAATTTTATGTAGTGCAGACTTTTAATAGGGAGACAAAAAAATAACTGCTATACAATTTTGAACTGAGGTGGTTAATGAAGCATTGAAAGACTGTTTAAAACTGTATGTAAAGACGTTTTGGACGTTATAAAAATATATGATGATAGAGGTTTATGGACTGGGGTGGGATTGTGGGATAATTTTGAAAATGGAAAATGACAAGATTCCAAGTGTAATAAATGTTGAAGGCAACAGAGGTTTTATAAGATAAACAACAGCCAAGAACTTTTTTTTTTATTTTTGTGGAAAGAATGACGATTTAATAAGCAATTATGATAAAAGAAAATGTTTTGTTTGTGGAAAGATGGGATACAAAGCAAATAAATGTGATTTGATGTGTAAAAAATGTGGAAAATGGGGCATGGTTCAGTTAATTGTGAGGAACGATTACAAGTCGAAAAAAAGAACAGACACAAGAACATGTACATGATGTAGAAAAATGCAGAATATGAACATGAAAAACAAGAAGAGAATAAAAAAATAATTCATAAAGAAAATGATAATAACAAGGGTGAACATTTCTTTATTTTATTTTAACATTTGTTTACCAGGAAAGTCCGACTTGGAACAAGCCAGTGTTCAGTGGAGGCCAAGGGAGAAATGCTTTAAATGCATGTATTTGTAATGTGTGAGGAAACCAGAGCACCTGCAGGAAACCAACACAAATGGAGGGAGGACATGCAGACTCCACATAGAAGGTACCCCAGCCAAAAATCAAACCAGAGAATCTCATGCAGTGAGGTGACAAGACAACCCACTGCACCACTGCACCAAATTAGTACTGGAAACAAGTTAAAAAGAGACTATTAGTTGGAAAATAATGTGAGGAAAAAATAATTCAATATAGAGAAGGGTTGTTGTTGTTGTTGTGAAAGATACAAAATGAAAATTAAAAAGTATGATTATGAAAGGAAATAAAAAGATAAGTTTTATGATGGAAAATACAATAAATTTCAAAAGAACCTGAGAATTCTATCAATAAATGTTAATAGTATAAAGAACATTAAAAGAAGATTAGCCCCTGGATTCACTAATCTTCTGTGCAGGACTAGTCTAGTCCTGCATGGAAGCATCCACCTAGGAGCAGGATGGCAGTGCGCCATGCATATTAATGAAGGCATGCTGCCCGACCTCCTAGGCATACATGGAGCGTGTACGAGTGCAGGGGTGTGTCTGAGAGCAGAGCACTCAGAATACACATGCCCCTGAAAAGTAGAACAGCAGAAAGTGGAAATAAATGAGCAAGGCCGCTCATAGGTGTCCGCATATCCCCACCAACAGTCCCCCATGTGTACAGCAGCAGCAACAAGACATAAAGATAAAAAGAAGAAACCCCCATATTGTTGTCTAAAGCTCCTAGTACAGCTAACCGCAGGTGCGCAGGTGTGCCCATCGCTCAGCCACTGTGAAAGCAGCCCATAAGGCTGAAGAGGATAAGAAGGACAATATATGCAAACGAAGCATATCAGCAATAGTGTAGTAGGCAGAGCGTTCGCCTAAGGAGCACACAGTCCCATTTCGAATCCCAGTGCAGCACAGTCTGTTTTACATGGCAAAGCATGGTATAAGCAATATTTGTAATGCATAACCCACTAAATAACATAATTTCTATGAATAGCAGTACTGCAGGAAAAGCACATGTGAAGAGTCAGTATCATAATGAATAAGCCAGCAGTAAGCACAGATAAGCAGTAGTAAGCATATGTAAGCACTGATAAGCATGTGCAAGTGCATTTCTATGGGGTCAAGCACTGCCGACACAGATTAAGCAAAGGAGAAGCTAACTGGGTGTAAGACATTGTGACTGGAAGTCAGCAGTGTTAACCTCTGAGCAAACCTGCTTACAACCACTTGAAAGTGCCTTAAGCACACCGTATCCAACAGCTGGTGTTTTGCCCAGCAACAAAACAAACAGCGTCTGCAAGGCCGGAACCCAGGACCATGCACACCATACACAAAATGATTTACCACTAAGCCATGCCAGATATGCAGAAATCGTATGTTGTCAGAAACAAAACCCTAGCCCAGTCATGCAACAGTACAGAGAATGTATACCTACAGCTAGATGGGCATGTTTGGGCAAATATATCACTATCTAAACTGATACAACACATCTATAGATGTAGTCACACATATATATATATATATATATATATATATATATATATATATATATATATATATATATATGGCACGGAAGTTCGAAAATAGTAATGTCGACGACAAAAAAACAATCTAGGACTGTGTTTTAACATGGGTCAAGGTAGGGGAGATGTTTGTAGTTCAGAATAATACTGAACACCTACCTCGACCCATGTTAAAACCATTCCTAGATTGTTTTTTTGACATTGACATTACTATTTTCGAACTTCCGTGTTCGACTATAGTAAAGTCGACGTAGTGCCGTTCGACATTTGAATAGTAAACCATATATATATATATATATATATATATATATATATATATATATATATACAAATATATGAACAGATATACATGCAAATGCCGACAACTACACATATATATGTCAACATCTATATGTCCACATATACACAGCAAGTTACATGTATGTACGCAGATATATGTCTCCGTAGGTATATACGGACAGAGTTAGGAATATGCCAGCAAATATATATATATATATATATATATATATATATATATATATATATATATATACCCACAGAGGTATATACAGCCAGACATCTGTAGATAGCAGTGGTAGATTAACAGACACATATATGTCCACATGCACTGTGAATGGGCTTTAGAGGCCCCAAACAATATATGTCATGTTCGAATTGGCATACCCCTCGCCCAGCCAAACACATCAGCCCTGCAGTACACTACCAAGCTCATTGTATTGTACGTGTGTCATTGAAAAAGAGATTTAAATTAGCTCTCTGTAATGTTTCACATGTTGACCTCACATCCCCTTCTTCCCCACCCACTAGGCGGGCCGAGCAGTACAGGCCCATCCAACCAACGCCATCCCAGACACAGACATTCATTACCCATAGTTCCACTTTTCCCGACCCGCTGTACACACACAGCCACCATCCCTACCTTAGTTACTGGCCCGTAGCTACCACACCACCACACATAGCCCCCTCCACACCCCCCCTTTGGGACCCATCTATACATTTCATCACCCCAAACCACCTACCATACAACACAACCCTTCACACCAACAAAAGGCCACAAAAGCTTCCCTATATCCCCCTCTCTACTTGAAAACAGCAAAATAGTACTCATACTCAACAAGTACTGTTTAACATCTCTCACTAGAAAGAAACCAGACAAGCTTTACATAGATATGCTACAAGCAATCAGACGTCATATACTGATAAAGAAATACCTCCTTACCTCTGGTGACATTCACCCAAATCCAGGACCAAACAACATCATACCCCCAAACAAACACACAACAGACCTACTCATCATAAACCTTAACACTCGTAGTATATTTAATAAAATTACTCACGTACACGCATTCATAACCCACTACTGCCCCAATATACTAACCATAACAGAGACCTGGTTAAATCCCAGCACAAGGAATGAAGAAATTCTCCCTCCAGGATATAACATCATTAGACTAGATAGAATAGGAAATAAGGGAGGGGGCGTTGCAATTATCTATAAAAATATATTTACTATACAACCCCTACCAACCCCTCCACCAAAATTTGACAATGCTGAAATCATAGGAATTATGCTACAACTAAACAATAAAAAGAGTATGAATATTCTCAGTGCATATATCCCTCCAGGCAATAACGCTATTAAAACTGAAGAAATTCTGCAATGGGCAAAAGACAACCTCCCACAAGAGACTATTCTGCTAGGAGACCTAAACACTGATTGGCTAGCCTGCAGCTCTAAAAACTCCACTAGCCACATCAACCTGTATGGATTCTCTCAACTCATTCTAAAACCTACTAGAGTAGATAAGAAGTCCCCAAAAAAATCCATATTAGATTGGACATTAGTGAACTACCCAGAACAAAACTATCTCATAGGTTGTCTACCAGACAGCCTCAGTGACCATCTCCCAACATTCCTCCTACGCAGATGTACTAACATACCCAAACCTACAGTCTTTAGACAAGTCAGAAATGATCGCAAGGTTAACCCTCTAGATCTCAACACTGCATTAAAAAACTGCAACTGGGAACATCTACATACCCTGAACTTGGACCTAGCATTGGACTACTTTAATAATACTTTCATTAAGGTCCTTGACCAAATAGCACCCATAAGAACTATTAGAACTAAAGTCCACTCAGCTCCATGGCTTACTAACCCCACTAGAGCCCTATTAAAATCTAGAGACAAGGCATGGAAAACCTGGAAGAAAGACAACACTAGTCTTTCTAAACAAAACTATCAACATCTTAGAAACCAGGCTAAACAGCAAACTAAGCTTGATAAACAAAACTACTACCTAAATATCCAAAACAAATACTCCAACAGCCCACAAAAGTTCTGGCATGCAATTAACTCCCTACTAAAACCAGGAAAAAATACCACACCCTCTCCCACCTCAACCTCCACAGATACAACTACCGAAATAGCCTCAAAATTCAACCAACATTTCACTGAATCCATTAACTCACTATCCACTCAACTAGCCAAAAATAGCTACACACCCATGCCTGCAGCGCCTAACAACTCTGCTCCTCTTACCTTCTCATCTATCCCAACCTCTACAATAAAGAAACATCTCTTAAAACTAAAACCCACTACCCTCGCAGCAGATGGGCTACCAGCACATTTCCTAAAAATGGCAGCCAACTCCATAGCCTACCCAGTCTCAATCCTTATCAACCGCTCTATTCAGGAGTCATATATCCCTCATCTGTGGAAAGTCTCCTATATCATTCCCCTTCACAAGGGAGGAACCTCCTATGATTTTTCAAACTACCGACCCATTGCTATTCTGTCACCTTTATCAAAGATACTAGAAAAATGCATACACTCTCAAGTCATGCACTTCCTAAACCTAAACAATCTCCTCTCACCCACACTACATGGCTTTCGCCCTCACCACAGTACAACCACTGCCCTCCTCTCCTTCACAGACCTAGTTAACCAACATAGGAATAACAACAGATTCGTATCAGCCATATTCCTTGACCTCTCAAAAGCATTTGACATGGTCTCTCACTCCATACTAATAGATACACTCACCTCCCTAGCCTTCACCCCAAACACTATTGCTTGGTTTAAAAGTTACCTATCAGAACGACAACAAGCTGTCCAGTGGCAAGGAGCTTTATCACCTCTGCTCTCAACCACCATTGGTGTACCCCAAGGCTCCATACTAGGACCGCTTCTCTTCTCGATTTTTACCAATAACCTATACACATGTACCCTGCATGCCTCACTAATCCAGTATGCAGATGATTCCACCCTTATATGCTCAGCCCCATCCCTGACCTCCCTACAGCATCTCACCCAACAGTCCTTCACCTCAGTAGAAAGATGGATAACTAACATTCAACTTATCCTAAATCCTAACAAAACCAAACTACTACTTTTTACCCCAAACAAATCAAAAACAACTCCAGTCTTCTTCTCCATCACCTCCAATAATGGTACTATCATCTCTCCACACCAAGCTCCTTGGCATCGAAATAGACAACAACCTCCACTTTAACATCCATATCTCTCAAACTATAAATAAGGTGCACAAAAAATGGGTTCCTTATACAGGCAAAAGAACTTTCTAACTAATCAAGTTAAAGTCACCCTAGCTCAAACCCATCTCCTATCTACACTACTGTATGCAGCCCCAATTCTCACTTACATTAGGAAATCTGACCTAGACAAACTTGAGTCCTGTTATAACAGAATTGCCAAGTTTGCTAAAAACTCCCCATTTAGAACCCATCACTGCATACCTCTCAGACAACTTCAATGGCTCGAACTGCCACAGTTGCTACTGTCTCTGCATTTTCTGTGTGTTTCTACCAAAAAAACAAAAAAACAAAAAAATAATCTTTGTTTTCCCGCCTTCCTCGACTAGCTTAGACCAGTTTACAGGCATTGCTGTATTCTGGGCTGTGGTGTAGTTCCTGTGTTGTCCATTACCTTACTTGGATAGAAGGAAGTTTATTTGCTCACCAGTGGGAGTGGGGAGCCTTGAGCAGCCTACCTGTCCTTGGGGGAAGTGACCTCAGCACAAGAAGCTGTAGTAATTGGTTGTTTGGGACCATTCCTAGCTCTTTTGTAGTTCACTGTTTAAAATCCGCCTCTGGGCATTTTTTTCTGGCTATACTGCTCAGACAAGCTCCACGTGGGTTTACAGAGTGGTCCTAGCAGCAAGGAACTCAAAAAAGCGACTACCTTCTGGATTTAAGTATCTTTGCTTTTTTTCCACTGGAAATAGCTTTTGTAGCTTACTTTGAACTAGCCTGAACTGTTTTTTAACTGATTGCTGCATTATTTTAAAATCTGCACTTAAAAGTTACATTTAGTTGAATTTGATCGAAAGTTTGCTTGTTTGTTTGTTTAATTTAACTGTGGAGGCTGCCCACTAAAGTGTGCTAGCCTGTGTAACTAATTTATCACTGTCTCTGCATTTTCTGTGTGTTTCTACCAAAAAAACAAAAAAACAAAAAAATAATCTTTGTTTTCCCGCCTTCCTCGACTAGCTTAGACCAGTTTACAGGCATTGCTGTATTCTGGGCTGTGATGTAGTTCCTGTGTTGTCCATTACCTTACTTGGATAGAAGGAAGTTTCTTTGCTCACCAGTGGGAGTGGGGAGCCTTGAGCAGTCTACCTGTCCTTGGGGGAAGTGACCTCAGCACAAGAAGCTGTAGTAATTGGTTGTTTGGGACCATTCCTAGCTCTTTTGTAGTTCACTGTTTAAAATCCGTGTTTGCACAGCTTTGAGCGGTCGTGCGCATAGCGTAGCGCCGGTTAAACAAGGTTAAACTTTTTCTGGCTCCGCCAAGTCTGCTCTTCAAATTTTCCCTTAAGGAAGCTCTACTCTTAGTATAACCAGACTACTCACTGTCTTATAAGCCTAGCACTCATTCTCAATACTTCTCTACTAAGTAAGCACTCTCGTACTAAGTAAAGCACTGCATCTACTTACCATCCCTGTGAATACCCACTTCCCTTAAAGGTATACCACTCCCGTATACTGTTCTAGCATGTCGAGTGGTAGATTACTGGCGTCGTCTCCAGTTCAGCTGGTCAATCTGGGCATCTTGAGACAATGCTACAATTGTCTCATGTACACAGACAACCCTCTCCTCCTCCCAACAAACACAAATACATGTGAGAGATGCAACTATATAGCCAAACTGGAGGCTGAACTCTCTCAACCCAGGGGCTGGCATGACCAGACAGGAGGAGATGGCAACCACACACACAACAATCCCAGTGCCACATAGACCTACCACAACTGCAAACCAAACACATAAAACACAAAGACATACTCGGAGGCTCTAATAAAAAAACTTACCAAAACAACAGAGGCTCCCAAAGCAGACATCCAAAAATCCACCACCTCAAAACAAAACACATGCAACACATACTTCAATAAATCAGTGTGTCGACCAATCGCAGCCCTTAAGGCCAAACACCATGCCTGATACACTAGTAATAGGTGACTCCATAGTCAGACACACTGATGTCCCACTGACCAGGCTGAACAAGGAGAAGGTGACTGTGAGCTGTCTATCGGGGCTAGGATCCGCCACATAACACACGCACTCAGGTCACTCCAAAGCAAGTACAAATATGACTCCGTCATTGTCCATGCTGGTGTGAATGACCTGAGACGTACCTCCCTGGACTACATGAAAAGAGACATAGAGGAGCTCTCCGATTATGTAGCCCAGGCTGGTATGACCCTGACCCTGAGCAGCATCTTGCCCTCACCAAGAATGATACCACAATACAAAGACAAGATGATCAGCTTTAACAATTGGCTCGAGTACTGGTGTCATTCTAAGGGGATCCAATGTCTGTCTGCCTGGGATGATATGTTGGACAAGCCACGCTGCTTCGCAAGGGATGGCTTACACCTGTCACCACTGGGCTTCCGGATATTGGCAAAGGCTCTTGCCACCCCCATAGTGCCTTTTTTAGGCAAGGCTCAAAAGACAAACCCACCTCCTTAGAAAACAAAAATGGAAAAAAATTAAGGGTAATGCTGCTCAATGCCAGAAGTCTAAATCTCAAAATTCAGGCACTTGATGCACTCCTCAGCATGGAGAACATCGACGTCTGTGCAGTAACTGAAACCTGGTTCAAGGCTCCTGAGAGCACCCCAGTGCTACCAGGCTATACCTCGTATCATGCTTTTCGGCCCCAAAACCTGGGCCGAACCACAAAGGGAGGGGGAGTGTCCATATTCATAAAGGACACCCACACCTCCAGGTTAGTAGCAACACATGAAGCAACAGAGACCATACAGGTGCAACTAACCATACACAAAACTGCTATACAACTGGTAGCATGTTACAGACCACCCTCCCAACCTCAAGAACCCCACTCAGCCTTCCTGAAGACATTGGAGGATATGAATGTATCACAAAATACCATCATACTGGGAGACTTCAACTACCCAAACATAGATTGGGTACATTATTCTAGCCCTAATACCCTAGCCCAAAGGTTCCTGGAATTCATAAATTCAAATGCACTGGAACAACTAGTCACCTCTCCCACTAGGGGAGATAATATACTAGACCTGATCATCACAAACATGGGGACAAAATGCTCCACACCGGAAGTATACCCCTCACTAGTGAGATTTGACCACAAACTAATCACCCTGGATATACATATCCCACCTCCACCCCTAGCACAAGAGACCACAGTGAAAAACTTCTCAAAAGCAGACTTCACTCTTCTTAAGAAGGAGATGGTATCCTTTAAGCCCACTGTGCCAGTGGATACCACATCCGGCAATGCCGAATCCTTCACAAATGCTTTCTATGGACATATCCAAGAATGCATGGATCATGCAATCCCAAACAAATCCAAGTCCCTCTCCACCAAATGTAAGCATCCTGTCTGGTGGACCTCATCAATAAACAAATTGTATAACAAAAGAAGGAAGCTACTGCACGTCAGAGCGAAATCCCATGAAGGGAAGACGTCTCTGATCAACATTAGCAGAAAACTACGTTCTCTCATAAAAACATCCAAGGCAAACTTTGAGAGAAAAATCGCCAAGGACACTAAAGATAACCACAAAGCCTTCTTCAGCTATGTTAGAAACCTGGGCGGAAACCCTCAGATATGCTCAGAGCTGGTTCACAACAACAAAAAATACACTGAACCCACAGATATTGCTAACATTCTGGCTGACAGGTTCAGTGCAAATTTCTCGCCTCCTTCACCCCCAAAAGAAGAAATACTTATCCCAGCTGAATGTAATCTCCCTGTCATCTCAGATGTCCAAGTGAGAACCGCCCTAAAGAAAGCAAAAAACACAGCATCAATGGGACCTGACGGTATCCCGGGGTGCATGTTACGTGAACTCCAAGAGGAGCTAAACCCACACATAAAAATGCTATTTAACCTTAGCCTTACTTCGGGATATGTACCTGTACACTGGCGTACAGCAACAGTGGTCCCACTCCACAAGGGGGGTGCCTCTACAGACCCTGTAAACTACCGCCCCATAAGCTTAACTAGCCTGGTCTGCAAAGCCATGGAAAGAATCATTATGGAACTCATAAACAGAGACATAGGGGACCTACAGACATTTGACCCCACCCAGTTTGGCTTTGTGAAGGGCAGATCCTGCCTTTTAAATCTGGTTGACTTTTTCGAAACAGTCACTAGAACCATTGATGAGGGCAAAGCAGTCCATACAGCATACCTGGACTTGGCTAAAGCCTTCGACACAATACCCCACTCAGGCATCATAGATAAGCTAAACAGCTTAAAAGTAAACCCCTATGTCACTAGATGGGTTGCAAACTAGATAAAGGACAGAACCCATAAAGTTAAAATCGCTGGAGCAATGTCAGACTCAAAGCCGGTCACAAGTGGTGTCCCACAGGGATCTGTCCTGGGATCCCTCTTGTTTGGCATTTATTTCTCAGATGTTAAAGCAAACATGGGAGGGCTGTGGCTGACAAAGTTTGCAGATGACTGTAAACTAGGAGCCATAGTCGATACACCAGCAGACACACACATCCTACAAAAAGGCCTCACTGAAACGGACAACTGGTGCCGTAGTCACGGCCTTAAACTAAATGCCAAAAAATGTATAGTCATCCCTTTTGGAAAAAACAAAGTACCCGCAAATTATCACATAGACAGCAACCCACTGAGTACGGAAAAAGTAATCAGAGACCTGGGGACCCAAGTAGACGGCGACCTCTCATTTGACACCCACGTTGCCAAAGTGGTTAGAAAAACATTCTACCTTGCACACCTCATCATGAAGGGATTCACATCCAGATCCAAGGATGTCATTGTACCCCTATATTCCTCCCTCATCAGACCCATGATTGAGTACAATGCCCCATTTGGTATGTACCTCACCCGGCACTTGCAACAGCTGGAGAGACCAAAGAAGTACCTCACCAAAAGGATCAAGGGTCTCCAACATATGTCTTATTCAGCCAGACTAAAGAAACTTCAGCTCTATTCAGTGGCATACCGCCTGCTCAGGGGTGATCTCTGCCTGACATACAAGGCCATGTCCAATCAGGATTTGATGGACATGCTCCACCTCAAAAAATCCAAATCCATCAGGACCACGAGAGCTAAAGACTTAAACCTCGGAACAAGTATGAATAGGACATGCTGGAGGGATAGATTCATAACCCAGAGGCTTCCCATGCTCTGGAACAGGATCCCAGTTCGTATTAGGCAGAGCCCCTCACTGACTCTCTTCAAGAGAAATCTTGAT
Source organism: Protopterus annectens (assembly GCF_019279795.1). Taxonomy (NCBI): domain Eukaryota; kingdom Metazoa; phylum Chordata; order Ceratodontiformes; family Protopteridae; genus Protopterus; species Protopterus annectens. The sequence continues at coordinate 1,657,943,162 of NC_056729.1, forward strand.
GAGTGGATGGGAGATCGAAAGTTTACCCCAGGGGTCACATCTGTGTCACTGCTAGACAGGGGCACAGTAAACTAATTCTATTATATAAGGGGACCTTCATTGTGTCACTACTAGACAGAGGCACAGTATTCTAGATTTATTCTGTAAATTTTTGTACCATTTCATGGGGTGGCAAAAGCCACATCACTATGGCTAGGCTTACAAATGCCCCAGGGCAGATAGCCTAGTATTATACTATGAAACTATGAAACTATATCACCAACTTGTTCTATCATACAACATCCTAAAACAACCTGACAAAATTCCTGCTCTAAGGCATCTACTGACCACCACACTCCAAATCATCCACTCCGCTCAGCCAACAAATCACTCCTCGCTATTACCTCAGCAAATAATACAGCCAGAAAATCTCTCTTTTCACACACTATAGTCAAAACTTGGAATAATCTCCCCCCATCTGTGACTTCTGCAGCTAACACCACTCTATTCAAAAACTCCCTTAAGGCCCATCTTACAAGTTTTTGGCTCTGTCCATGTATTATATAGTCCACAATCTGTTACCTCTACAAACATCTCATATCTCTCTTTTCATGCCCCAATAAATATGTTTCCTCAAAATATTATACATGGAAAACATGTTCCTGTTAAAATCTGATTGTTGCTCTTTGCTAACTAAATGTATATATGTAAATATTTTTTGATTGCAATTGTCTACTGTATTTTTATCTCTTTTTGACTTCTTTCTAGAAATTTCTAGTTAATAGATACGACTTCCTACACATTGTATTATATGTTTATTTTATGTAATGTGCTGTTCTAATGTAACTAGAGCTTTTCTCCCCGGGCCTCCGCTGTAAACGGACCTCGTCCATTCGGACCATCCCGGTAAACAAAATTAAAATAAAATAAATAAATAAATAATAAATGTTGTCTCAACCCAAATATCCTAGGTCTGGCACACGTGGTAGTCCATGCACATAGCCACGGGTACCTATGTAACTCTGGGTGTAGACGAAAGTTGTATACCCAATATTCGGGCTGTCCCGCATGGGACGAATGATTACCTGGTACTAACAATAGATTTCATGTGTGACTCTGTGTACACTAACGGATTTAGTTGTAGGTATCGCAAAGCATACGTGGCACACAAGGATGGCCGGTATGCACACGAAACACAGTACCCAGCATTAACAGGCAACATGACAGAATATGTAGCTAAATATGTAGAGGTATGTGTGTGTGTGTATATATACCCAAAACTACAAGGAGATATACCTCTCCCTGTCTGTAGTTCAAATGTACACATACATAGACAGACATATATAAAACCCACATATAGATATATACATATGCATCCACCCAAACATCCACGTCATTATATATATATATATATATATATATATATATATATATATATATATATATATATATATATATATATATATATATATATATATATATATATATATATATATATATATATATATATATATATATATATATATATATATATATATATATATATATATATATATATATATATATATATATATATATATATATATATATATATATATATATATATATATATATATATATATATATATATATATATATATATATATATATATATATATATATATATATATATATATATATATATATATATACATATATATTTATGCATATACAGATATATATATATATATATATATATCTATATATATATATATATATATATATATATATATATATATATTATATATATATATATATATATATATATATATATATATATATATATATATTATGTGTTTGTAAATATACACAGATATATAGCTAGGATATGATAGAGTTGTAAAGGATTATATATGTTCACAGGCCGTGCCAATGGGGGTGAGGGGTCCAATCAACAAATGTGTAACACGTAGCATCCCCCCCCCCCCCAGCTAGACAGGTGAAACATACAAACTCACAAGAAAAGTAAACATACCACTGCTTCCTGGACTACAGGCAGGAAACAACCAGTGTGAGAGACCCACCAAGTCCAATCTTGAAACAAAGACAAGAATGTCCCTTGCGGGACAAGCCAAAAATTATATGGCTATTCGGCCTTCCAGCCATTACACAGATAACGTACGGCAGGGCACGCATGTACCCAGACCACAAGGTTGGGGAAGCCTGATGACTCATGGGGTGAGACAACATACGTGATGGGACCTGAGAAATGGGGAGTGGGCAGTGTGTACTGGTGTGTCCAGACCCGACCTGCACCTGAAGTAAGGAAGAGTGCCAAAGAGGAGTTGTGGGTGGGGAACTATGAGTATGTAATTATGGGCCTAGGCATGTAGGTGTTGGCTGGAGCGGTTCTATGTGGACTGCCCCAGGGATGTAAGCAATAGTGTGCATTGGGCAGACCCAACACCTAACAAGCAGCCACGTCCGGTACGAGTTCCACAGCAGCAATGTGTAGTTTACATGGCAAAGGGTGGAATAACCAGATGTGTTGTTGCAAATCCACAAAATGACACCAAAGAACACATGGTTACACCACCCCACTGTAGGCATGTAAGCCAAACTAATTGGCATCACAAGGTATTATTGCTGTCCTCACCCCCACCCAGGGGTGTGAATGTCCAGACCTACCCCCAAATGCAGGTTATATACACAGCTGTCACTGCAGAAGAAATGGCCACCTGTGGACCTTCCCATCAGCCTACCTGCACACCCCTGGACATTTCCCCTACTATCTGCTCCTCTGTGTGCCCCATTAACACTACTTACCTATTGACCCCTGTATCAGTACTATTACTGTTAACAGTCACAGGTAGGTAACACCCTCTACCCCAACTATATTGGCAGAATCTGGAACCCCCTACCCACGTGTATTACTCAGCCGTCCCACATGACACATGTCATTAACACATGAAGGAACACCTCAAGCACACTTGGAGCAGCACATGCTCACCACCTTGTGAATTCCCCCCACCCCCAACTAACACTCTATACCCCTACACCACCTAGTGAAACCGACACCTCCTGTCCTGTCCGCATACTAATCCCAACATCCTGAATACCATCCCTATTGCTCCACCATCAATCATTCCAACGGCCTACTACACAGTTAAAATGTCCACCCCTCTACCAACCTACCTACTCCTTCACTATTCACTTCTACTCTAACACACAGGTATGGCATAACTAAACCTAACTTGACTACCTGAGTGTAACCTATCCAGAACTGTTAAACTGGAATCTCAGTTCGCCTTAAACTGATCTATGTCAGCAGTCATACCTGACATGTAAACCTGACCTAAGCATGTATAATGCCGACATGTTAATGTGAACTAAGCATGAAGAATGTGGTACACGTAGCTATGTTAAGTCTGTTACTCTCTATGAATGTGTACGCATCAGTATTACATGTAATGTGTAGCTGGGGATTACTGTGGTGCTTCACTCCCCAGGGCACCGCTGAAAATGGAGAAGCCAGTTGGATTGTCCTGGAAAACAAATGTGAACTAAATACATGGAGTAGTGTGGGGGTATGCTGCAGCAAGCGGGATTACATTTGATGGGCAGTGGTAAGCAATGCCCACACTGGTTAATCAATGTGGAGGCCAACCCAGTGTAAGACTCCTGAACCGGAGTTCAGCAGATCTGAGCCTCGCGCATACCCGCCTACACTTCCTCTACAGTGCCTTAGGCCCTCTGTAGCCAACAGCTGCTGTCGTGCCCATTAACAAAGTAATCTGCACTCCCAGGTTCCAATCCCCCCACCCTGCACACTATAGCCTAAGTGAGTTACCATGAAGGCATGGCAGATACACATTCAGCTGCTGCTATCACAAACATATCATCCAGCACAGTCATTCAACAGTATAGGAAATGTATGTAGATTAATACCAGCAAACGTGCACATCGCCCAATCACAGCATTCTGAGCAGTCTATGTGTATCATTGAACAGTGCCTGTCCAAACATACTGTGAGAACAGTAGTCTTGCATAAAACTGAAGAGAAGAATGAATAACGGTGCACGCCATAGGGGCATGTGGGCAAGCTTCATGCACAGAAAGTCACACCTGGAGCATTGGTTCCGCAGAACCGGGAGATGAGGCTGGTCGGGTGTGTGAACATACTGCTGTTTCTCGAACCTCTGGCAGGATGCTACCAGTGGGAGAAACAGTGTAGACCAGCAAAGTCTACCCATGACACCAGAACAGGTCCATCCCTGGCGGGACGGCCCAAACCTTGTGGGTCACATAGGCGTTTACACCAGTATTGTAGGAGGATCAAGGGCAGGCTCATACGTATGTGGACTAAACGGATGAAGATCCTGCAGACGCTTGGGTCGAGACAGTATACTGGAGGAGTACCGTCATGTGCAGAGAGGGAAATGTGTGTTGGTGTGGTATGGCAGGGCTAGCTACTGGAGAATGGATGGATGCTGTGTACGTGGAGCTCAGGGGCCAGGGAAAGGGAACATGGATATGACATTATGGTAGAAAAATGCAAATGAAGCAGAACAGCAATAGTGTAGTGGGCAGGTCATCCACCTAACGCGCACGCATTCCCGGTTCATGTCCCACTGTAGCACATTCTATTTTCCATGTGAAATCTGTATATCCACATCATTTTGCTATATAACCTACTACATAACATTTATATATGAACAGGAGTACTGCATTAAATGCACATGTGAAGTGTCAGAACTGCTTTAAAGTGCCATAATCACTCAGTATCCAACCGCCGGTGTTCTGCCCAGCAACAAAATAAACAGCTCCTGCAAGGCTCAAACCAAGGACCCTGCACACCATGGACAAAGTGATTTACCAGTAAGCCATGACAGATATCGAAAAGGTCAATGTTGTCAGAAACATATCATCCAGTCCAGTCATGCAACAGTACAGAGAATGTATACCAACATCTAGATATATGTGTGTGTAGATATATTAATATCTATACAGATACAACATATCTATATATGTATATATATATATATATATATATATATATATATATATATATATATATATATATGTCTACAACTATATATGTATATATCAATATATATGCACAGATAAACATGAAAATGCCTACGTCGACAGATATATGTGTCTACACCTATACGTCTACATATACACAGCACGTAACATGTGTACGCAGATATATATCTATGTCGGTATATACGGACATAGTTATATATATGTTAGCAGTTATGTATATCTGTATAGGTATATATGGCCAAACATCTGTAGATAGCAATGGCAGATTAACAAACACACATATCTCCACATGCACTGTTAATGGGGTTGTGAGGCCCCACACACTATACGTCTTAATTGAAAAGGCACCCCCCCCCCACAGCCAAACACATCTGCCCTGCAGTACACTACCAAGTGTTGCAGATCCCATAACCAGGACCTGACACGACATGGCCACAAGATGTTAACAGTAAGCCATCCCACCTGTATGATGTCAGGCTGGTATTGTTAACATATCATGCAGTACAGTCTGCCTACCATAGGAGATGTAATATGTGTAAGCCATCAACATCCCCAGGATACAGATAAACAGACACAGATATGCAGAAACAGATATACATATATATATATATATATATATATATATATATATATATATATATATATATATATGTGTGTGTGTGTGTGTGTGTGTGTGTGTGTGTGTGTGTGTGGATATATAAAGATATACATGTGACTACACATACACACGCAGATATATGTACAGTAAGATACATATGTAGAAGGTGCACACAATATGGAGCAGCCACTATGCCTACAGTTAACACCTGAAAAATTGGACACTGTATGGGCCACCCATATAGATGTCATTCGTTGCCTGCAACATATACCCATAGAGAGGTCATAGGAAAGACACCACACACAGGTTTGCAGAAATGGAAAACCTTAATTGTGTACTATTACAGTTCTATATGCCTTTTCATATAGCTGTTCAGACACTGACAACCATATGAACAAAGTACTGCAACCGTGAAACAGTTACACTAATATAGTAATCTGTAAAGGTTCACAACTGTTGCTGTCCAGGCCAAGCCCTGCAAATTGTACAATAGTGAAGACAGACTGGGCCACAGGTTACCAAACAATCAACAGTATGTAATGCAGGTGTATAGTTCAGCAGCCTCTATCTACACTCTGTACAAACTCAGTAGGCGGTAAAGATGTTATGTGATCAAATGGGTTGTAACTGTTACAAAACAAGGCATAACCGACACCATCACGAGCACACTGACAAACAGAACAGTCTGTATGGCAGGAGGCAGTAGGCTTACATTATCCCACTCCATGTAAGTAATGCAGATACAGGTGAAGTATACGGTACTGTACATCCAGATACCTTACGGCAGCTCACCCCTGATACCCCCACTGTTTGTAACAGCCTAGGTCATGGATGGTGCTCCCCCCCCCAGACTCAATAATATAGGGCAACATACCACTGTTACATACACTGGCCTCTAGAGTACATGAGGGCACACATGTATTGTGTAGGTGATGCCCACACATATATGGCCCCAGCCCCACTATATGTTAGGAGGATACAACAGCAGTGGACTGATGGCAGCAATGGCAGTGTGATATACTCACAGCCTACTACAGAAAATCCCCCAACAGCATGACATATGTGCAAAGTTTGGTATGTAGGTGGAGGACAGAGGCTGGATCACAGGCACATATGTGGAAAACTGTTGCCATACACTAAGCAAGTTGCTGGTGTTACAGGATAGTCTGCAACATACTCGTAGTCAGGAAATTGAGTTTAGAAACATAAATTGATATAGCCATGTACTGATAGCACTCAACACATGCACTGCCAGTGTAATATCTGATGCAGGACCTGTCTGGTGGACAGACAAAACATGATAGGCATAACTCTGTCCAGCAAGAGGATTGGCCCACAGTTGTGAGCTATGCAGACAGACTGCATTCCAAGGTAATCTAGTATGTACACACACACACCCTGTAACACCAGTACTATACAAAGCATAACACAACTCTACTCACAGTCTGTTTGTTGTTCCAGATCCTCCTACAATTATGTGGCTGCCCTGAGTGTGCCGGTTCTTCTGTAAGAAGTATTGCTACCTGCTGTCTGTAACACTGATACCCACACACAGGAAGGACGTCCATCACACAGGTAATGTAAAGGGACCACGGCCACATGATGTAGGGAGTTATAGTGGGTGGTTGTCATGACAGTGGTAATTCGAAGTACTACACATGTGTAATCATATCTATATGGCTATCTGGATAAGTATATGTACATATATTTCCACCATATGTCCTGGACATGGAGTGTAGCCCTACCCCAGCCCCTATATTCCCAAAGTTGTAGTGCAAGGGGATATCACGTATGAATAGCAGGTATATTAGTACTCTATTGCTACTGTCATTAGAATTGTCTTCACAGACATGGTGTGTGTGGAAGGACACATCTGCTTATAACATGCATGCCATTGGATACTGACAGACATCCTAAGGACATCATTGTAAAGTACCACTGCTAGCATGTAATGCCCCTGTGGACTGCAGAAGAGATACTGGACAATACATGTGGTAATTCTGACACACCCTGTACAGTCCAGAGGTATACACATAAGCCCTTAGTGCACAACATGTGTATGCCTGACAATATGGATGTAGGCAGCCATGTAGATGAGTATAACACATAACGACTGGTATACATTTGCCACTATAGGTTATGCATTCACACACTCCTGTCTGGCTTGACACATAATGACCACTGGTACAGGTGTGCCATGGCCACATACTACCCACTAGATATTGACATACATCTGTACAGCATCACACTGCTCTGTCTAACATACATGACTTGTAAGGGAGGCCTGGCAGTAGTACATCTGGCAAGTATCTGCACATGACATCTCACAGGGTGAGTACACTAAGCTGCTTGGCATGTAACAATGCACTGTGCAGGCTACAGGCAGACTGGCTCAACACTGGCCTACATCTCCCATGGGGGAATGCACATGTACCTGCATATATCACAGGCTCAACAGGCATGTCACAGCACAGGGTAAGATACACCTGTGTGGAGGTGCATATCCACAACTGATGTGAACACAGTCATAGCCACATATGTTAAGCTAGCATGATATTACAGTATATGGCCTATCTGTTCTACACCATCCTCATATGTGCTGCTCTCAGACTGACCCTACATATACTGATCTGCTACACAGTTTGGTCTGATGGCCATCTGTGGTATGGGACATGTGTGTTTATGGCCCTACAAATATGTATGCCAACACGGTACCATACAGTGGGGCAGCATGTAACATCAGGTAGGAGGGGAACTAGAACAATGGAACAATGACATTGACCACAGTCTGTACACAGGCTACAGTACATATTAACAATACACACACTGTTGACATTCACCATAAGTACACAGACCTCAGTACTGTACAAACATCCACAGAATGTCCAGGTGATGGCATGAGATGTAACCCCTACTGTACATGACAAGTGTAGCAGTCTGATATATCACTAGCTTGTTATCAGATATGATGACACTAATTATGGTGTACAGCAAATATGCACCACTTCCTGCATGACATGTACAAAGGTTGACAGAGGTGTGGCTGGGAGCACATACACAGGACCAATATTGACATGTTGCTCTGATAACCTCATACATTTACTGTTGTAACGGGGTATGTTGCAACATATGTCCTATGAGGGATATGAAATCAGTAACTGTCACGGCCTTCACCATCTACAGACTGAAGTCCTCACACTACCTTCTGTAGTCCACAGATAGATGCTCCATGGGTAACATATGAAACCAAAGGCACAACACTGCCCAGTCTGCAGATGACCCTGCAGATGGGGATTCCTCATAAACATGGAACTGACATGGCAGGTATTGAGACATGTACAGCCATATCCAGACAAACACTGTGAAACCAACATTACTCCTAATGCAGTATAGCAGCACTTACAGTCTGTAGTCAGGTCTGGCACTTCACCCTCCTGTTTGTTGCCCTCTTTCCACAGTGTATGTTGTTAGAGGTAATTCCTCAATCCATCTGAGATGCTGTTTGCCAAACAACAGTACTAGTTCCTGCTCACAGTGATTGGAAAGGGCCAACACCCCATAATGTTCCTAGATATTGGATTGTGTTTCCATGCAATTGGCTATGGGAATGTTGCCACAGCTATTCCACATGCAATCAGCTGGAGGAGGGCTGCAATTCGTGCAGAGGCCATCAGCTGATCATGAGCGTCACTTAAAATACACATGCTGCTGCCTAAGCAAAGCAGGTGTGGGTCTCCACATTCACCAGAGAGGGAGTGGGTGAGGTAGACAGAGGCAAATACATGTCAGGGAGGGGTGGGAGTGTAAAACTGAAGCATGTTTGTGTCACAAACCTACCAGCACAGGGTATCAAACCCCTGACAACTATGTAGTGCTATCACAGTTCGATGCAGTTATTGGATGCATCACATGGGTTACCTGTTGTGGAGCACTTAGAACATATATGTAATGGTGAGTGACATCTGCAACAGGGATACGGTAGCTATACGGTAGGTGACGTACTCATGCCTGTCTGCATGAACAGGTGCCTGCATCAACACAGCCACACTCTTGCAGGGCCGCACACACATTGACACACTTGGCAGGGCCAGGAGTACAACTCATCAGTAGTGGGATTGCCACAACACATCACTGTGCAGGTATCACATGCACCACATGGGTCATACGGAGGTTGTATGGGCAAAGACTATGAGGAGGTCTCAGACATCAGACAGCATGCTTCAGTATACCCGTGGGGGTTGTAAAGAGTGTGGATGTGGACATACGCGCCATACAACACACACACAAACACACAGGGTGCCAGTACTGACATGCATGGGTGCATGTCTGCACGGATGTGTGGTGGTCAACTGTGCCAGCAGGCTATACAAGGGTAGGCGATGGGTATACCTTGGCATCAAGCCACATAATAATGGTCTGCATTGTGGCTCAGGGTTGTAGTTTCTGCATTTGTCCACACAGGTGGGTATTGCATCTCCCATCCAGTCATCTGGATGACTAATGTGTGTGGCCAATGCTGTGCATCACTTGCCATGTATGTGTTCCTTAGTCCATGACATGGACGGTGTCTAGGATGTGCACACCTCCCACATGCATGCACAGTGACATGTGTGCACACCTCCCACATGCATGCACAGTGACATGTGGAACTGTACCTGGGGTGTCTGGCCCATGTTGTGAACAGAGATTATCCTCTGATGTGCCAGTCTTGTCCACCTGTGGCAGGGACTAGTGGGCAGCAGGTTTACCTTGCACCTACATTGATAGCATGCTAACAGCATTCCCTGGTGTCAGTGGCATCTGTCCATACAGAGCATGTTGTCAGGCATGGTATGTCTGTTGTGGGTCACATGTGAAGGCACCACAGGTGGTGCAGGTGTCCATTGGGGAACATGGGGGAAGTGCACTGTCTGCATGTATGTACATGTTGGACAGATGTGGAGGGTGACATGCCCTCTGTAGGCCACTGATATTGCTCCATAGTTACTATCAGTGGCCAATATGCAGTATACTACCCACATATTGGCTGTTGCCTAGACATGTGTGTGTGTGTGTGTGTGTGTGTGTGTGTGTGTGTGTGTGTGTGTGTATTTGACAAGGGTGAGAGTGGGTAATACTGGGGTTGCTAACTGTGATTGCCTGGCCTTGATGTCACATGTTTGGATATGGATATGCACCCCAGCCTCTCGGCTATTTCACAGCTGTTATCCCTGTACAGTGGACATTGTGATATGTACTAGGGCCACCAAATAAGAATTTTGCAAAACCCACCACAAATTGGGCCAGGTATCACACACTCACATCCATCTCCACCCAGAATACAGGTTACAAACACACACACACACACACACACACACACACACACACACACACACACACACACACACACACACACACACACACACACACACACACACTCCTGTCATGTCTGGGAGTAGAACCCCTACCTAACTAGTGTATTACTCTACAGCACTACACAGTTATATTACATGCCATGGAAATTCCTGCAGTATTTCTTCCCCAAAAGTGTATTTCACACTGAATGACATCAGCAGGATTGCCAAAGTAGGCCATTTGAAAGTACTGCGAGTTACTAGCCTAAAATGCATTGCTCCCTACACAGACAGTGAGAGACACACAAAACATCCAAAATCAACATGTGTGGGTATAGAATCCCTGACAAAGGTCTATATCACACTACAGCATGGAGCTGTTATAGGACGTACCACAGGGATTATTGGAGTACTCCTTCTCCAAAGGTGCATTTCACAATGAATGACATCAGCAGGATTATCAAAGTAGAGCATTTGAAATGTACCGCAAGTGACTAGCCTATGATGCATTGCTCCATACACAGACATTGAAACACACACAAAACATCCAGAACTGCCATGGGTGGTGGATGGAACCCTACCCCAGTTCTAATTCACACTCCATCAGTACACAGTTACTGGACGCGCTACAGAGATTACTGGGTTACAACCTTCCCAGAGGTGTAGTTCTAGGTGGGTGACATCAGCAGCCTTGCCAATGTTGAGTATATGTATTGTAAGGTGTGTGAGTGCCCTAAAAGGCATTGCTTTCTACACAATCAGACAGACACACACACAAACGTACACACACAGTTGCCAAGTCTGGGGTTAGAACACCTACCTAACTACCATATCACACTACAGCAATACGCAGGTACAGGAAGCACTATGGGGATTACTAGATAGCAACCTTCCCTGAGGTGTATTTTTAGGTGGGTGACATCAGCAGCCTTGCCAAATTTGAGTATATGACTTGTGAGTAGTGTGAGTACCCCAAAAAACATTGCTCTCTACACAGTCAGAGATGGACAGACACGCACACATACAATTGCCAAGTTTGAGGTTAGAACACCTACCTAATTACTTTATCACACTACAACAGTACACAGTTACAGGACGCACTGCAGGGATTACTAGACAACAAACTTCCCAGAGGTGTATTTCTAGGTGGGTGGCATCAGCAGCCTTGCCAAAGTTGAGTATATGTAGGTGTGAGTGCCCTAAAAGGCATTGCTTTCTACACAATCAGAGACAGACAGACACGCACACAAACGTACACAAACAGTTGCCAAGTCTGGCGTTAGAACACCTACCTAACTACCTTATCACACTACAGCAATACGCAGGTACAGGACACGCTATGGGGGTTACTAGACAGCAACCTTCCCAGAGGTGTATTTCTAGGTGGGTGACATCAGCAGCCTTGCCAAAGTTGAGTATATGACTTATGAGTAGTGTGAGTACCCTAAAAAGCATTACTGTCTACACAGTCAGAGATGGACAGACATGCACACAAACACAGTTGCCAAGTCTGGGATTAGAACACATACCTAACTACTTTATTACACTACAGCAGTATGCAGTTACAGGACGCGCTATGGGGATTAATAGGCAACACTTCCCAGAGGTGTATTTCTAGGTGGGTGACAACAGCCTTGCCAAAGTTGAGTATATAACTTGTGAGTGTGTGAGTACCCTAAAAAGCATTACTCTCTACACAGTCAGAGACAGACAGACACTCACACACAGTTGCCAAGTCTGAGTTTAGAAAACCTACCTAATTACTTTACCACACTACAACAGTACACAGTTGCAGGATACGCTGCGGGGATTAATAGGCAACAACCTTCCCAGAGGTGTATTTGTAGGTGGGTGACATCAGCAGCCTTGCCAAAGCATTGCTCTCTACACAGTCAGAGACAGACAGACACACACACAAACAGTTGCCAAGTCTGGGGTTAGAACACCTACCTAACTACTTTATCACACTACAGCAGTATGCAGTTACAGGACCCGCTAGGGGAATTACTTGGCAACAACCTTCCCAGAGGTGTATTTCTAGGTGGGTGACATCAGCAGCCTTGCCTAGGCTGAGTATATGAATTGCAAGGAATGTGAGTACCCTAAAAAGCATTGCTCTCTACACATTCAGAGACAGACAGACACGCACACAAATACTCACACACACAGTTGCCAAGTCTGGAGTTAGAACACCTACCTAATTACTTTAGCACACTACAGCAATACACAGTTACAGGACACGCTACAGGAATTATTACACAACAACCTTCCCAGAGGTGTATTTCTAGGTAGGTGATATCAGCAGCCTTGCCTAGGTTGAGTATATGAATTGTAAGAAGTGTGAGTACCCTAAAAAGCATTGCTCTCTACACAGTCAGAGACAGACAGACAGGCACACAAACGCACACACACAATTTCCAAGTCTGGGATTAGAACTCCTACCTAACTAGTTTACCGCAGTACACAGTTATGGGATGTGCCATGGAGATTACTGGGCTACAACTCTCCCAGTAGGGCTATGGGGAGGGCGGTGTGTGCATGGGCCATAACCCATTCATGTACGGGTTGTCACGCCACATGTGGGCACTCGCAGGGTCATATGTCACAAGTACATGTATACAGCTGCTAGATGACTACTTCCTTGTACAGTCATGGTGCACAGCTGGCACGTGCACCACATAGTCTGTAATGCTGACAGATACTGTTGGCTAGTATCTGCAGTGAGCGACATCTGCACCTCATGTGTTTGGGGCCCTTTGGCTGTGTGCTGGGTGGGACAGGCCTGGATGGCTCCCTGTCACAGTGATCCTCTTCCACACATCTATGTACATCAACCCTTGGCTTATTATAGTGTGCTGTCCTGACATATATGTCTGCATTCCTATCCACTGTGTGTGAAAGGCATGAGTGGTGCATACTGGTTTAAGCACTTAGGCTTTCAGGCCAGTTATTTTACATTAAGAGGGTTCGTGGTCTGCACTCTTGTGGGAGGAGAGGCTGGACTCTGCCCTTCTGAGCTGGGAATTTCTGATTGAAGGCTTATAGTGCATGCATATCTGAACTGCTTCTTACTGAAGTTGGTGCGCCTTGTTTGCTGTGGCATAGACTGGATTCGAGCCTGCTGGATCTAGCTTTGTTTGTGTAACTTGAGCACTAATCCAGGCATTCTCTAAAGTATTCAATTGTATTTATTACTGCTTGGTAGTAACTTGATTAAAGTTTAGCTGTCATTCTAAGTCTTTTGGATTAAGCACTTGGGCTTCAGACCAGTTGTTTTACATTAGGAAGGTTTGTGGCATGCACTGTGGTGGCAGGACAGGTAGCTTTCATCCTTCTAAGTTGGGAACTGCTGATTGAGAGCCCAGTGTCTGTTATTCTTAAAGTGTATTAGTTCTGGTTTAGGCACTTGGGCTTCAGGCCAGTTATTTTACATTAAGAAGGTTTGTGGTCTGCACTCTTGTGGGAGAAGAGGCTGGACTCTGCCATTCTGAGCTGGGAATTTCTGGTTAAAGGTTTATAGTGCCTGAATATTTGAACTGTATCTTACTGAAATTGGTACACCTTGTTTGCTGTAGCATAGACTAGATCCAGGCCTGCTGAATATAGCTTTGTTTATATGCTTGTTGTTTGTTTGCTTGTTATTTCCTGGAACGCTAATTCCACCTAATACGCGGCTTCTCAGCGCTTCTGTGGCTCACTAGTGATATCTGCATTGCTTACTGTACTTATTTCCTTGTTTCACTTGAAAGAAAGTTACTGTTTGTCGTTTTTGCATTTAAGTAACCTGTAACACATTGCACTTAAGTTACCTGGCACTTGCTCACTAAAGCAATTATATAAGTCAGCACTAAAAATTAAAAGCACTACACCCTCACTCCCCACTGGCCCTGGTTTTCAATTATTAAGGAATTCCCAATATTATTCTAGCATGTCCAAAGGTCAGTTGTCAATCTCCTCTCCGGTCCAGCTGGTGAATCTGGGAATCTTGAGGCAATGTTACAACTGCCTCATGTACACAGACAACCCTCTCCTCCTCCCAACAAATTCCAACACATGTGAGAGATGCAACCATATAGCCAAACTGGAGGCTAAGCTCTCTCAACTCAGTACTGGCATAACCAGTCAGGAGGAGAAGGAAACCATACTCACTACAATTCCAGTCTCATATAGACCTACCACGACAGCAAACCAAACACATAATCACACAAAACATACTCGAGGCTCTAAATAAAGATCTGCCAAAGCAGCAGAGACCGCCAAAGCAGACACCCAAGCAGCCGCTACCAAAACAAAACACGTGCAACACATATCTCACAAAGCCAGTGTGCCAAACAGTCACAGCCCTTAAGACTAAACAACACACCTGATACACTTGTAATAGGTGACTCTATCGTCAGGCACACTGACGTCCGCTCAAGGCTGAACAAGGAGAGGGTCACGGTGAGCAGCCTGTCGGGTGCTAGGATCCGCCGCATAACACAAGCACTCAGGTCACTCCAAGGCAAGTACAAATATGACTCAGTCATTGTCCATGCTGGTGTGAATGACCTGAGACGTACCTCCCTGGACTACATGAAAAGAGACATAAAGGAGCTCTCTGAGCATGTAGCCCAGGCCAGTATGACCCTGACCTTGAGTAGCATCTTACCCTCACCAAGAATGATGCCACAATATGAAGACAAGATGATCAATTTCAACAATTGGCTTAAGTACTGGTGTCATTCAAAGGGGATCCAATGCCTGTCAGCTTGGGATGATATGCTCGACAAGCCACGATGCTTCGCTAGGGATGGCTTGCACCTGTCACCCTGGGCTTTCGGATATTGGCAAAGGCTCTTGCTACCCCATAGTGCCTTTTTAGGCAAGGCTGAAAGACAAACCCACCTCCATAGGTATCACAAGGGATAAGAAACTAAGAGTAATGCTACTCAACGCCAGAAGTCTAAACCTCAAGATGCACGACTCGAAACTCTCCTTAGCATGGAGAACATCGATATCTGTGCAGTAACAGAAACCTGGTTCAGGGCTCCGAGAGCACCCCAGCACTACCAGGTTATACCTCATACCATGCTTTTCGCCCCAAAACTTGGACCGAACCACAAAAGGAGGGGAGTATCGATATTCATCAAAGATACCCACACCTCCAGGTTGGTGGCAAAGCACGAAGCATCAGAGACTATCCATGTGCAACTAACAGTGGGTAAAACTGCCTTCCAGTTTATAGCCTGCTACAGACCACCCTCCCAAACCCAGGAACCCCACTCGGCCTTTGAGAACACTGGAAAATATGAAGGTCTCTCCAAAACCATTATATTGGGTGACTTCAACTACCCAAACATAGACTGGCAGCATTACTCTAGCTCCAACACCCTAGCCCAAAGGTTCCTAGAATTTATAAACTCAAATGCTATGGAACAACTTGTTACCACTACCACAAGAGGGGAAAACATACTGGACCTGATCATCACCAACATGGGGACTCTATGCTCCAGACCAGAAGTGTATCCCTCACTGGTAAGATCAGACCATAAACTAATCTCACTGGATATTCACATCCCGACCCCACCCCTGCCCAGAAAACCACAGTGAAAAACTTCTCTAAAGCAAATTTTACACTCCTCAAAACTGAGGTGGAATCCTTCAAAGCCCCGGCCTGTGGAAAATACAGCCCAGACCGCAGAATCCTTTATAAACGCATTCTATGAACACCTTCAGGAATGCATGGATCATCGATCCCAAATAAAACCAAGACCCAATCCTCCAAAGGCAGGCGTCCTGTCTGGTGGACCCCAGCCATAAACAAACCATACAATAGAAGGAGGAAGCTACTAAATGATAAAGCAAAATCCCAAAAGGGAAGGCATCACTGATCAGTATTAGCAAAAACTACGGGCACACATAAAATTGTCTAAGGCCAGCTTGAGAGAAAAATTGCACAGGACACTAAGGATAATCACAAGGCTTTCTTTAGTTATGTTAGGAACCTGGGTGGTAATTCCCAGATATGCTCAGAATTAGTCCAGAATGACAAAAATACACCGAACCCACAGACATTGCCAACATCCTAGCTGACAGGTTCAGCGCAAACTTCTCCCTCCCCACCAAAAGGGCAAATATCTATCCCAGCAGAGTGCTGCCCCTGACATCTCAGATGCTCAGGTAAGAGCCGCCTCTCCAAAGCAAAAACACAGCATCAATGGGACCAGATGGTGTCCCGGCTCGTCCTACATGAACTCAAAGAAGAGCTAAACCCAAACATAAAACTACTGTTCAATCTCAGCCTTACTACAGGATATGTGCCCAAAGAGTGGCGTACAGCAACAGTGGTCCCTCTCCATAAAGGTGGTGCCTCAACGGATCCTGGAAACTATCGCCCCATAAGCCTGACTAGCTTGGTCTGCAAAGCTATGGAAAGGATCATCATGGACCTCATAAATAAAGATATTGGGGACCTACAAACACTGGATCCTACCCAGATTGGCTTTGTTAAGGGCAGATCCTGCCTCTTAAACCTGGTTGATTTCTTTGAAACAGTCATCAAGGCCATTGACAAGGGGAAGGTGGTCCACACAGCCTACCTGGACCTCGCAAAAGCCTTCGATACAATACCCCACTCGGGCATTATAGATAAGCTCACCAGCTTAAATATAAACCCCTATGTCACTAGATGGATTGCAAACTGGCTCAAGGACAGAACCCACATGGTTAGAATTGCTGGAGCCATGTCAGACTCCAAACCAGTTACAAGTGGTGTCCCACAAGGCTCAGTCCTGGGACCTCTCTTGTTCGGTATATATTTCTCGGAGGTACAGGCCAATACGGAAGGACTGTGGCTGACCAAGTTCGCAGATGACTGCAAACTGGGTGCCATAATCGACTCTCCAGCCGACACAAGCATCCTCCAAAAGGGCCTCATAGAAACAGACAACTGGTGCCAGAGCCATGGCCTCAAGCTAAATGCCAAAAAGTGTATAGTCATCCCCTTTGGCAAAAACAAAGTGCCCACAAATTACCACATAGGTGGAAATCCATTAAGTACAGAAGAAGTAATTAGGGACCTGGGGACCCAAGTTGATAGCAATCTCTCATTTGACAACCACGTGGCCAAAGTGGTTAGAAAAACATTTTATATAGCCCACCTAATCATGAAGGGATTCACATCTAGATCAGGGGAGGTCATCGTGCCTCTTTACTCATCCCTCATCAGGCCCATAATTGAGTACAATGCCCCTTTTGGGATGTACCTTACCAGACACCTGCAGCAACTGGAAAGACCCCAAAAGTACCTCACCAAGAGGATCAAAGGGCTCAAACAGATGCCATATGCTGCCCGGTTAAAGAAACTCCAGCTCTACTCAGTGGCATACCGCCTGTTCAGAGGAGATCTGTGCCTGACGATAAAGCCATGTCCAACCCGGAATTAATGGACATGCTGCACCTCAGAAAATCCAAATCCCATCGAGCTACGTGCTCGAGACTTGAACCTCAGCACTGAAATAAATAGGACATGCTGGCGGGACAGATTCATAACCCAGAGGCTCCCTTCACTCTGGAATAAAATCCCAGTCCAGGTTAGGCAGAGTCCCTCATTGACTCTCTTCAAGAGGAATCTTGATGAGTGGATGGGAGATCGTAGGTTTACCCCGGGTATCACTTCTGTGTCACTGTTAGATAGAGGCACAGTATACTAACCTCGAAAAAGGGCATAGCAAAATAAATTTAAAATGGGTGGCGAAAGCCAAACACATTCTGGCTAGGCTTATAAATGCCCTAGGGCAGATAGCCTAGTATGAACCTATGAACCTATGAACCTATGAACTGATGAGTGTCTGCTCTGACAACTGCTACTGCCAGATATGTCTGGTCCACTGGTGTTTGCAGTCATGGCCTTCATGTGTTTCAATGTGCGATCATGCCTAGTATGACCTTTCAGTATGTTGTAGACTGACATTGCCTTCATTACTCTGTGTGTGAGCATGCCCAGTATGTCCTTCTGTATTGAAGAATCTGTGGATCGTGTCCAGGTAATGTGTGTTGCAGTGCTGACCTTTGTGTTGTACACCGACAGGTAGCATGCCATCTCTGCTGGGTATCCATCGATCATTTGGCTTTGACTGTTACATCATTTCTGCATAGCGGGGGGGGGCACACCTGACTGTTTCTACATTTCTAGACAGGATTGGGGGGCACACATAACTGTTATTACATTACTATGTAGGATGGGCGGCACACGTGTAACATGTACACATTCGCTATGACCGTACTGGTATGTCGGATACTCCATTTCATTCTGTATTGCTAACTATCATGCTGCCTAGAGGAATACCAGTGTACTACAGATTGTGGCTTTGGTTGCCCTGCATATAATAATACCCTTCGGAACTAACATCCCACTGCGTGCCATGTTGTGGTCTGTCTGTCTAGGACTGGGGGGTTAACGATAGCCATCATTCTGGGGCCATGCCACAGGCTCTGTTTGTGTTGTCTACACCTGTCCTGCTGGCTGGGACTGTTATTGGGTATGTGAACCATCCAGACTGGCATGTGTGGGTCATATGGACACACATGTCGCACAGCACATTTCCTGCAGTAGGTTTTGTCACCCTGTGTAGTACTGGCTACTATGGTGGCTCCAGTATGTGTTGCAGATGTCATGGTGCCACTATGGGTGTCTACTGTCTGCTACCATAACATTCAGCCACCCAATTCTCTTGCATGCTCACATCCATACCATAGCTGCAGGTAACAACACATTCAACTCCATTTGGCAATTGGTAGGTTGATTGACTTACCTTGAAGGTGTGCCAGACCTCCGGATGGTGCTGGAGGGCTGCCTAAGTTGGATACACATAGTACACTCCTTATACATGGTTGAGCACAGGTAGCATCATATTTGGCATCCCTTTTACTGTATGTGCGAGTCAGAGAGAGGTGTCATTCACTGGGTCCCTACTGTGTCAGTGCATATGCTAAGCATTGCCTCTTTGCCAAGGCCAGGGCATACTGGGCATGTCTCTTTCTGCTTACTGGGGCAGGCTCAGGCTGTTCCTTCTCTGGGTCACTCTGTGTCTGTGCAGGCCTTGGCATTGGTGGGGGGGGGGCTGTGTGGCCCTACCCCATGCTGTTCCTGCTGCAGCTGTTTCCGCAGGATCATATTGTGTAGCATAGCACATACCATAACAATTTGGCTACATGTAGCTGGTGAATACTGCAAGGCTCCAACGGATATGTCCAGAAACCAGATCCGTGACCTGAGCATCCCAAACACATGCTCTATTATATGTCTGGCCTGTGCATGTGCCTCATTATGGCGTTTTTATTCAGGTGTGTGTGCATTTCTGATGGGTGTCATCAGCCACGGCTCCAGTGGGTACCCAGCATCCCCCACTAGGTGACCATAGGAGATGTCCACATTGGCAAATCTCTGGTACAGCTGCATCAGATGCCATATGTGTGAATTGTCATAGCTTCCAGGGCAGCCAGCACACACATTCAGTATAATGCCCTGGGCATCACAGACAACCTGGCAGTTGATGGAGGGGATGCCCCTGTGGTTGATGTAGGCCCTACCCTGCTCACCGGTTGATGCTTTGATGCATATGTGAGTGCAGTCTATAGCACCCACTACCCCAGGGTATTTTGCTATTTGTGGTAGAGATGCATATTGCTGGTCAACACCTTACAGGTGTTAAGGAAATATACATGCTATATACATGCTCACTGGAATGTGCTGACATGACATCCAGGAACTGGTGGAATACTCTGGATGCTGATGCCTGTGGGATTTCCATGATATCCCCAGTTGTGCTTTGGGAGGTACCTGTGGCTAGTCTACCTAGGCCTACACATACCTTTGTGTCCACTGGGATAGATTTCCCTCGGTCAGTTTGGTGTGTCAAGTGTGGCCAGAACAGCTCAACAGTTTGCTGTAGGAGGTCTCTGTCCACCCTATAGCGCTCTACAATCTCCAGCTCATGTAACCCCTGGTAGGTTACCCTGGGTCTGTACTCTCTTCTCCGTCTCCTCACTGTGGGTTGTTCGGCAGCATTTACATCCTTATCACCCTCAGCCTCTTGCACATGTTGTTCTATGTTGCCTGCTGCAGCCCTTCTCATTTTGTAGGTTTGTTTGTTAAAATTTCCTCACTTGTATACACCTGTGGTATAGATTGTGGGAAAACCCCAAGGGGAAAGTGTTTGCTTGGTTTATAGTAGTGTTCTGGGCTGAGCTGGTCTGCTGCCTGTGTAATTGGCTGATTCTGATACATTTCACCTGCCAGCTAAGCTAGTTCTCCTTGAATACCTTCCTACTGCTGCTTTCCTTTCCCATTGCCTTTCTGTTTAAGCCCGTGTGCACACTGCACAAACAGAGTGCTCATACGTGAACACTTCTGCTATTTCTTGGTTTAACTTCTTTTTTCTTCCTGTAAAACCCGGTGCGTGGCGCACACACCCGCTTAGGCTTTGTAAGGAGTGCTAGGCAGGTTTAGACACACCCCTAAGCTAAGCTGGATGCAACTCCGAGTCACAGGGCTCCAATCCACTGACAGTATGCCTGACACTCCCATACATGATGTCACCTACCTCCTAGTCTTGCACTCAGCTATTCATACTCATACACTGTTGGGACCTGCCTCACATGCTGGGGAAAAACGGGATTCACTATCTTTCCCCTCATTTGCATAGGATTGCCTGCTAATGCATAGTTACATGTGTCACACTGTGTCTCCCACCTTAGCAACCACCCCTCACTGGCCAGGTTGTCTTTTGCCTGCCATTGACTTGCATGGCAGAATACTGATTTTAGTTAGACTGCTTTTTTTAGGTTTATTTTCTTATTTCCCCACCGATCCCGTTTGCGCACCGCTGCCCTATGCTTCACCTGCTGTGATCAGTGGACATATCCTAAAAGTTGTATTTTGTACATTTGGCATTGTTTGCAATGCCAATGGCCTTCTACTTGGCCATTGGCATGCTTCCTCTATGATATGCAGCTTTTATTTGGAGCTGTCATAGCTCTGTTTTGGAGTTTGCAGTGCTGTACACGGTTACTAACCGAGTACATATCTACATATTATGCTTGTCCTGCATGTCCTGATTCCTGCTTCCTGGATGACAGATTTACCTCATTTGCATGGTTTTCACCTGCAAATGGGGTGATTTGCATACGGGGGGCTGGGAACGTGCAGCACTAGTGTTACAGCACTAGCGCACATCAAATGAGGACATACGTGGATCGCTCGGCCGTCATATTGGCAAAATTACCTCTCACACTAATCATGCACGCCGTGCAAGCTTTTGAGAATCTGGGGGTTGGTGTCTTGGAATGGTGTAATGCTACTTGATATGCATGTAATTATTCTAGAAGACACAAGACTATTAACCAAAGAAGAAGAAAAGATGGAGATGGAAAAGTTATGGGTCAGAAGCATTATATGGAATATGGGAAAAGATACATGCTCAGGGATTGCTTTGTTATATAAACAATTAGTTAAGATTTTAGATTATACTATAGTTGAGTCAGGAAGAATAACAGTGTTAGATATAACATATAAGAAAGGTATGTACAGAATTATTGCAATATGTGCATATATTACTAAAAAGAAAGGAAGAAATATTTAAAAAAGTCTTAAATTATGTAGGAGTGAACATGGAATATTATTAGGAAATTTTCACTGTGATCTAAGGAAAAGAAAGAAGGGAATGATGTTAAGAGGGTATATGATATGATAAAAAGTGGAAAGTTATATATATATATATATATATATATATATATATATATATATATATAGATAGATAATATAAATTGGACTTATACAAGAAATTAGATTAAAACGGAGACTGATTACTTTGTACTATCCAATAGCTTAAAAATTATTAAAGAAGGGCCATTTGACTATATGAGTAGAAATAAAAGAAAAGTAAGAACATATAAGTCTAGATAAAAGTATTAAGAGATTGAATGAGACAGATTTAGACGAAGGAGAGAGAAAGGAAATTGATCAGTTATGGGAAGGTCATGTAGAAATGACAATATTTTATGAAAACTGGACTGGCCAGTAGGAAAGTATAAAAATGCTTTTTAGAATGTCAAGCTATGAAAAGAAGGAAAGAAAAGCAAAAACATAAGTTATTAAGCCATATAGTATTTAGAGAGATAGTAAGAAATAAAAAAAAAATATGAAAAGGAAATATATGAAATGAACCAAGATAAGATTAAGAAAATGTTATTTATATAAGCAAAGGTACTTTTTACAAGAGAAAAAAAAGAAGTTGTTCTGTATTTGAGTAAAACAGTGAGAGAAAATGAGAGGATAATAACAGAATTGTAAAATGATGGAGAAAGAGTGAACACACAAGAAAAAATATTTGCGGCAATAGACCATTATATAAAAATAGATTTAAGAAGAGATAGATAAAAGAGAGGCAAATATGGGAAGTAATTAAATTAAGTGAAGAAGAGAATGCGAATATGGAAAAAAGAACATAAATATAGGAGAGTTCAAGGCGCTGTTAAAAGATTTGGATATGTAGAAAGCTACAGGAAGAGATGCAATTGAATAGCATATGCATTATAATATGAAAGACTGGCAAAAAAGTATATTTTGTAGAAGTATTAAAGGAATAGTTATAAAAAGGGATAAATAAAAAAAATATGTATGAGGTCATGACATTTATATGGAAGATGGGGAAAATAGAGGATAGTAGGAAATGGAGACCAATAATGTTAAATAATATAGATTATACAACATTTATAAGAATAATAGTGAGAAGATCAGGGAAAGATGTGGATAATTTGATGGAGCCTATAATTTTTGCAAAAAAAGGAAAGGAAGTCTAGAATTATGGATATTAAAAGAGGTAATCGATGATATAAATAAAAAGGTGGAAACTAAAGTATTGGTTGGAGATGTGAATACAACATTTGATAGAATACAATATGAGGCATTGTGTAGTATATTAAGAGATAATAATATCAGTGAGAAAATAATAAAATTATAATAGTGTATGAGAATAATGTTATTAAAATAATATTAAATGGATGGTTAAATAAAGAAATAAGAACAGAGTATGGGATAAGGCAAGGTTGTCCAGCTAGCAGTGTCTTATTTGTATTAGTTATGAACGTGATTGTAAATGCAGTGAATAGAGCATTGAAAATGGCAAGGTATGAGATGATAGAAAGATTATTATGCAGATGACATAGCTTTAATTATTAAGAATCAGAAATGGATAGAACAATGAATTAGGAAATTAAATGAGTACTTAAATATGCTTGGCCTAAGCATTAATAAAGATAAAAGCAAAGGAAATTATTTTTGGGTGAATTAGAAGGAATTCACTTTAATAATAAAGAGGTAGATAAAAATAACATTTAGGATAAACATGAAGAAAGATATACAATGGGAGCCACTTAAAAACCAAAAGAGATATGTACAATTTGGAGATCATATAGACTGTCATATGAGAAAAAGGTATATTTAATAAATTCTATTCTGTTCGGTAAGATGGCCTATTTGGCAAGTGAATTTATGATTCCATCTAAGTATGAAAAATAATTTTTGTTGATTATATTTTCTTTTATATGGATTTATATGGGAATCAAGACTAAATCCTGTAAGGAGAGGGACTTTGCATGTTAAGGGAGGAGGAGGAGGAGGACTAGGATTAATTAATCCTAAAGTCCATTCAGCTTTTTTTGAATTTCTATAAAATGTTGTTAGGACTAAAAGAGGGAAATAGAAATATAGTAAACGATATAATGAAATTCAAATATAAAAATGTTTAGGAAAGATTAAGATGTGAGAAAAGATGGAAGAATAGTGTAAATGATGAGAATGAAAAAATTGAAAATAGAAAATGTAGAATAGAACAGAAAAGAATGTTATGAAAATATGAGTGAACATTATATTTATCCATGAACAAATGTAGGTAATGAAAAAAGAAATTAAATTAAAATAATGTTTATATGGAGTAAAACAATGTATGAATGTTAAGATTTCATGTGGATACTGACAGTAGGTAAAGTGCGTGTTAAAGCAAATGAGAGAGTCTTTCGGCTTTTTCCCAGTAAGGGGTCACCACAGAGGAACTCCGGTCCACTAATGATTATGCCCTATAAAAGGATTCAGGAGAGAGTATGCAACTATTATGGGAAATTTGAGATGACAGAAGATGTTTTCTTGAATTGCATAAGAGTGAGAGAATTGTGGGAAAAATTATGTGAAATTAATGTAGTCGATTTTAAAACTGTGAGAGATATAAACATGAATATGGGTACTATGGTAACAAAAAGAAAAAGGGAGTGAAACACACTGATAGAAAATTATTTTATAGTTTCTGGGTGTTACGGAATGAAAGACTGAATGAAATAAAATATAATGGAAAATGAGTATTATCAGAAATTCTGAACAATTTTTTGGTTGTGGAAAAACAAGTGGGGGAATAATTGAAATACATGAAGTTATATTATGTTGTAATGTAAGATGCAATCAATTGTAAATAATGTATATAATGTGTATAATGTAAATAGTGTATGTAAGCCGTTATAATTAATAAACAACCCCTACTCATCAGAGGAGAGGAAGTGAAGCAGTCTGTGGAGTTGCTAGCTGGTGTTGCAGCACTGCTACTGCAGTTATTGGTATTCCAAGATGGAGGAGGGTACAGCTGAGCTAGATAGAGGAGAAGGAGAAAACTTACAGAATGAAGGAGAAGGAGATGAAATAACTGTCACAGTGTTTGAAAATGGGTCTATATCCCTTGATCGGATTTTTAGTTGAGCGAATCACTGTTTGCAGAACCCAATTCAGTGAAAGCTCAATTAAGTGAATGATTATTTAAGTGAAAAGTTTCCTCAGGCAAGGACATGGTTGGCCATCATTGGGAATTTGCCCTTTTCAGAGTGCGATCTCAGAGTTGGTATATTTAGTTAGAGGGGTTGTAGGAGGCAAAGCCCCCTGCTTTGCAGAGTTTAAAATATTGTTGTGTTTGTTACAGTTGTTGCTGCCCCAGTAATTTTTTTCCCTTGGAAACTTTTTGCTTAAATGATCTCTCGCTTAATTGAGCTTTTGCTGAATTGGGTTCGACAAATAGCAAGTCGTTCAATTAAACATTCGATCAAGTGATACAGACCCTTGAAAATAGAGGACCAAAGACACAAGTGCTGATAGATTTAATAAACCAGTCAGATCCAAAAAAAAAAAAAAGAAAGAAGAAGCAAAGTGGAGTGACATGGTGGAGAGAGACCTACAGGAGGAAGAAACTGAGAGATTGGAAACAACAGCTGGCAAAAGGAAAACAATGGAGGTATTCTTGGTTAGTGGAGTACCAGTTTACCTCTGCAACAGTTTTTTTTGTTACAAGAAACAAATTATGCATATGTGGCAAGTCAAGGAACTGAGAGGGGACAAACATTTGCAGTTTCTCAACAGCCACAGAACAGATGACCAGTGGTAAGAATAAAATATAGTGATTGTAGTGTGAATAGGTATGACATTATGGATAATTTTAACATTAAAGACATAAGAGCATTAGTTCATTTGGGAGCTGGACATTTTTGTGAAGTGACATTTTAAAGCTTTAATTTGTTATACAAATTTATGACTGAGACTAAAAAAAGAAGTACAGTAACATCATGGAATTACTATTTCAGAGTTTGAGACTAAAACTAAAAAAAAAATTAAATGTGCAGTTCATGACTTCAGATATGGATATGTATGAGTTAAAACTGATTCTCCTTTCACTATGCAATAAAGTACATGCTTTTAAAAATATGTGATGGAAGAAATGTATGGACTGGCGGTTGGGAAGTCTGGGTAATACTGAAGGAGAAAAAGTATTTCTTAAATATGATTGAAAAGGTTGAGAGGGAGATGGTCTGGTAGTGTTGTTTTGCTAAACAGAGATGTTATGCTAATTTGCTTAATTGTAGTCCAGCATTTTGTAGGGTGACCTAATTCTGAGCATTGCAAATCTCTAAAGAATTTATCTTTGGCTACATTGGTATTTAAACCTGGTGTTTCTCCTATGGCCTATGAAAATATTGTGAGATATGGGATATAGTGGGAAGAGATTTATTGGTTTTCCATGCTTTTTCTCTATCTACAAATAGTTTTCTGAGTGTAGGGGTGATCCAGGAAACTGGTATTTTTTTAAATGGTTCCAGAAACAGTCTGTCTTCTTTTGGGGAAAGAATATTTTAAATGGTAGAGGTTGGATTTGGGTGGAAGCATACAAGGGACCAATCAATAAGCTGAACTTCCTGAATAATTAAGGTACTTGAATTTTTAGGAAAGAATATAGTTGTACTGATTTTTGGCAGCAATTTAGATGCTTTGAAACACCACTGGTAAAAGGATAACCCAGTTGTTACTGAGGGAAGATGTCAAGATTTTAAGTGCGTTTGTTTTTTTTTTCTATGGGATATTGGCTATAACAGGGTCAACTGTGGAGGATTTATTAGAATTATTGTTTGGCTAAGTTTCTACATTCAGTAGATGACGTACGTGCTGAATGAGAAGATAATTATTCAGAATTTTTTTTAAGCAATGTAGTTATAATTGAAATAATAAATTTACGAAGATTCATAGGAAGGGGTATTTTGAATGTTTACTAAGTAAATAGGGGTTATGTAAACTAAGGCAATAACACAGTTGGTGTAATTGTTTATTGAAATTTCTATGACTGAGGTTTTGTTAGTGGAGTTGCTGATAACTATACGAGAAGTAGGTAGGCTGATGGATTTGTTGATTAAGGCAAATGTGCCGCCTCCTCAGTAGTTCTTGGGTCTGGAATTACTGAAACAATGGTATGTGTTGGAAATCGATGATGAAGTCCATGAGTTGTCATTAAGCCATGGCTATGTTATTGAAGAGATTTTGCAATTATAGTGATTAAACGAAAGTCTGAGTTGGGGCCATTTATTGTTAATACTGTGTATGTTTAGATATGTGATGGCCAGGTACCTAGAGATGTTTTGGGTCTCAGTGTTTACTGAAAGGGGGTCCTGGGTTCAATGTCACTTCACAAGGCTAATATAAAGGAGATTGCAAAGGTAGTAAGGTGCAGCACAAATGACAGAGATTTCTTTAGAAGTGTTGAGAAGGAAGGAGAGGTAGGATAAGAATGTGGAATTTCCATTGTGTTGTTCACCACATGGGTATAATGGTATATAACTAGTATTTGGGAGTACTGTGGGTAAGAGGGGTATAGGTATAAGATACATTGTGAGGACTGGTGAAGGTGCTGTAGGAGAACTAGTAGCAGAATAAAATAGATAATGCTTAATCTCACTGAGAATGTAAATTGTAGAGATGTTAAATGATTCATATGGGTGCTTGATGCAGTTGATAGAGGAATTAGTATTTTCACAATGATTAATATGGGTGCCTGATGCAGTTGATAGAAGAATTAATATTTTCAGGGTGATATTTAAGAAGATGTTGGTCTGGAGGAGATAAAAATTCACAGCATAAGTGACGAGTATTAATTATTAAAATGTGTTTCGTGACTATGTAGTGGACTGGGATTTTCTGAAATAGGATATATATGTTATATAATTGATATCTTAATAAACTGGATCCCTAAGCAACTGATCTAGTTACCTGTAAGACATCAGCTCTGACTGAACTCCGCTTTCAGCAAAACTGACATATTCGTGCATCATAGTATTTCAGAATAACTGTTCATAGTACTAGTTTTTTATACATTTCAAAACAATAAAAAGATTGCTCATTTCTTAAAGCAAAATAGGATTTTGGCCAAGACATTCAACTTAATGTACAACCAGCTGAAGTTTTTCTTGTGGGATCTGCACATGCTGTGGTCTGTGCTGCCTACACACAGTTACTAATGAACTTAGTCCAGAGTTAGTAGAACTTGTCGTAAGTTAACATTTCTCAACAGGTGTTCATTTACTCTGAGTCTTGACAGAGCAGAATCTGATGTATATATCCACGACAGCTGTGGAGGAAATGGCAGTTTAGTGTTTCAATCCTCTATAAAAAACATTATTTGGCAGTATTCATCATGCAGAGAATTATGCTCTGGTGAAAGACTTCTGGCCAACACAAAGTCAAACAATACTGCAGATGTTCTTTATTCCAATTATGTCACCACTCTGCATTTGGCTTGAACACAACCACACAGAAGCTTTTGAAAAATGTAACTAGTTATTTCTGGCCTTTTTCTTGCCCAGCTATTACTATTTAAGAGATTTTGTTGGAAGGAATCAAATATTTTGTTTGCCATTATGCGGTTATCTTCTGAAAAAAATGCATTAAAATTATAAAAAAATTAGCTGATATGCTTAGGGCTACTGTTACTGATAAACCCAGTTTCAACCATATAGTCATGTAAACATGTTAACATTATCATGTGTACATGTATACACACAGAAACATTTAAAAAATTCCCTAATGCGTCACCTGCAAAACTAATGTTGTTGTATCATATTTAATACCTGCTACTTGATTTTCTCTACCACCCAGTCTCTTTACCAAAATCACTGTATCTCTTTCTGCCTGCTTGAAATATATGCATTTTTAAAAATAAAACAATTATAGAAATATTAACACAAATACTCACTAAGCCCATCTTTGTGGTATAGTGGATAAAAACTCTGACTGTGACTGTATGACTAAAAGTTAACTAGTAGCTTTGACAGAGAAAGTTCCAGAAGGGAAAGGATGGGAGTGAGTGGCTAGCGCTGGTTTACCCTTCCTATAGAGATAAAGTAATTGCTCAGGTCAGCTGATTACCTCTATACAGGTACGCTTGTATGGCAACAAAATGGTCAGTGCTGGTGGCGTGGGCTTAGAGATACCAAGCCAGTGATTGTAAAAGCCTTGTAACTTGTGAATATTAGAATGCATAAGTAAGGGGGGGGGGGGGTGTAGGATATCCCAAGATGACGAGGCTGCTTATCTCAAATGTGAGGAGCACGGTTACACCCCTAATGGAAAATGCCCTTACTGCAAGCAGTCTGGCACAGATACTACACCACCCTGGATGCCTGTATGACAGCCCCCCCCCCAGCTCTTGTCCCTGTATGGGGATGCCCAGTGCAAGAAGTTTCAATAGTTTCAGGATAGAGTGGGACAGGCTTGATGGTTGGAGGCATGAGGCAAACATTGCAAAAACAATAATTAAATAAATAAAAAATAAATAAATTAAATAAATAAAAAATAAATAAATGAAGAAAAAAAACAAAAAAAAAGTACATACACACATCAACATCACTGAAAAATAAGTATTTCACATTAACTTTGATCTTCTTCATCTTCTTCTTTCGGCTGCTCCCATTAGGGGTCACTACAACAGATAAACTGTTTCCATTTCTTCCTGTCCTCTGCATCTTGCTCTGTCACACCAACCACCTGCATGTCCTCTCTCACCACATCCATTAACCTTATCTTAGGCCTTCCTCTTTTCCTGTTACCTGGTAGCTTCATCCTTGGCATCTTTTTCCCAATATACTCAGCATCCCTCCTCAGCACATGTCCAAACCAACGTAATCTTGCCTCTCTGGCTTTGTCTCCAAACCTTCCAACCTGGGCTGAGCCTCTAATATACTTATTCCTAATCCTGTCCATCCTCGTCACACCCATTGCAAATCTTAACATCTTCATCTCTGCCACATCAAGCTCTGACTCCTGCCATTTTGCCATTGCCACTGTCTCCAACCAATATAACATAGCTGGTCTCACTACCCTCTTGTAGACCTTCCCTTTCACTCTTACTGGTACTCGTCTGTCACAAATCACTCCTGACACTCTTCTCCACCCACTCTATCCTGCCTGTACTCTCTTCTTTACCTCTCTTCCACACCCACCATTACTCTGAACTGTTGATCCCAAGTACTTAAACTCATCCACCTTCGCCACCTCTACTCCCTGCATCCTCACCATTCCTCTATCCTCCCTCTCATTCACACACATATATTCTGTCTTAGTCCTGCTGACCTTCATTCCTCTTCTCTCTAGAGCATATCTTAACTTTGATATTGCACAAAATTAGTATACGGACAACATCCATACTTGTGTAATTAAGTGAATTAATTGAATGAAATGTAGTTATACCTGCTGCATTATTTCCGGTATATTACTTCTTTCATTCTGCTGTATCAAATGCTGTGCCTGAAAAATGTCCCATCAACTGTTGTAATCACCTACTATCTAACTTTGTTCTAAATAAAAAATAGGAATTACCTGAACCCTAAGACATGAAATACATACGTATGAAAATCCAAAAATGGTGAATGGAGGCAGCTCAGTGGTACACCAGTTAACAATGCTGCCTGACACTGCTTGTGGCCCCAGTTTGTTTCTTGATGGGTTGCCATTACTGATGAGTCTACATATCCTCTTTGCAGCTGTGTGGGTTTATACCATGTGCTAAAGTTTCCTGCAACATTCTAAATGTATGCCAAAGACATAATCTTTGACCTGCACAACCATTCTACGGAGACACCTCCACCTTCAAATGCCTAGGACTATGGCTCAGTCAGTCACTATACGTCCATTTCCACACAGACAACGTTTGAGCCAAAATAAACTCCATCCTCTTCTGGGCCAAAAAGATATCCCATTTTGTATCCCAATCAGCCAGAAAAGCCACTGTCAAAATAATTCACCTTTCTCAGCTTGAATATGGGCTCCCAGTTCTTTCTTCTACCTACAAGAAAAACATTGGCACATTCCAGACTATCTCTAACAGCATCTGTTGATTCATTACAAACTCTCCTGTCTGTGAGCATCACTGTATTACCCTAGAAAAAAAAGAAATAGCTGCACATAAAGCAAAGATCTAATCTACTTTTAGGATCCCAACTCTACAAACTACTCCAACTCCACACATTTACTTCCCTTGCAACTAGATTTCATGAAAAAAGCCTCCACATATAGCATGTGACACTACTTACAAATAACACCAGCTCTCATTACCCCTAGAACCAAACTCCACAGCACTGCACATGCTCTGTCACAGCAACTCATATTGCCCCTAGAAACAAACTCCAGAACACTGCACATGCTCTGTCACACCAACTCTCATTACCCCTAGAAACAAACCCCACAGCACAGCACTTGTTTTCTCCTCTCAGGTGCCTACTCTTTGGCAGGCTCTCTGCATTGACCTTAAGGAAATCAACACTTATTCCAAGTTCACAATGCAACTCAAAAAACACTTTTTCATCTAAGCCAAATGTTCCTGCTTCAACACAGGACATAATCATCTAAACTATCTCCTTTCCATGTCTCTTCTCCTCTCCTGTCTCAAGATTCATTGAAGATTGACCCACTTTATATATATATATATATATATATATATATATATATATATATATATATATATATATATATACATATTGCACATTGCACTCTGCTTGATTGTATATTGCACTCTGCTTGTTTGCTAGAATGTGTATACACAGTTTTTTCTATGTAATTCATCTGAACTACTGTTACTGCTTCCATCTTTGTATTTTTGTTTGTGAAATGTTTTGTATTTCACCCGGGCTGAGGCAGAAATTGGTCAGTATTGATTACTGCACTACCTCGATAAACAAATATAAATAAAATAAAATATATAGTATGTTAAACAATAAATCTTCAAATTGCCTGGAGTGGTGCATATCATGTGAGAATAAATGAGTATGCACTCTGCAATGTATTCATGCTCTGTGGAAGATAACTTTCCTGATATTATGCCCAATGAGTGCAGGGATAGGCTCTGGCTCTGGCATCACCCTCAAATGGATTAATCAGGTAATCAGAGAATTGATGTAAGAAAAAAAGACAGAGTTTACTGACTGACTGGAGTGTTGCAGCCACCATCCGTGCAGCGTGTCCATTCCCACACTTCCTTTTCCCATTTTCCATCTCTCCAAAATATTATTCCTGAACTCTTTTACTGAGCTACACTCTATTTCTACTTATGGCAATATATTCTAGTGTTCCATTAGTGTCTTTAAACCACCCCTTTTTGAGTATATTTATTAATAATTTTCTGAAACTACTACACACACATTAACTCACACATACACACACACACACACACACACACACACACACACACACACACACACACATTAACTCACACATACACACACACACACACACACACACACACACACACACACACACACACACACACACACACACACACACACACACACACACACACACACACACACACACACATATCCACATGCACACACAGATACACACACAGAGATACACACATGCACACATATAGATATTTCATTACTTTTGGTCAAATGTGGTTAATGTTGACAGCTATTTTGCCACTAGATTGTTGAACTGGTAAGTGGTTGAATATCAGAAATGCTGAAAAAGCAATGTCAAATGCTGCTTGGGCTGAAAAATGTATGTGTGTGTGTGTGTGTGTGTGTGTGTGTGTGTGTGTGTGTGTGTGTGTGGGTGTGTGTGTCTATGCGTGCCTGTGTGAATCAGTGTCTTGTGTAGTGTTAATAAAGGGGTTTTATAAACGAATATGCAAGGTTATGCTTTACGGCAGGGGCAGTGTTATGGCACATGAGGATGGGGGTCTCTGCCTCCCAATGTATGTATAGATATATATATAGATATATATGGTTTACTATTGTTTATTCGAACGGAAAAACATTTTCCATTCAAATAAACGAATGGTAATACCGAAAGTAAAAAAACCTACCATTCACAATATCAAACCAAATGCTCGACGCATTTGACTTGACATTGTTGTTGAAACCACCACGTGATAGCCGTATAGGAGCTGATGTAAATCAAAACCCCCACCCCCCTACTTATATATTCTAACTCCAAGATTGCACTACAGTGGGCATGTGGATGAATTTCAACTCCCCACTGTACCGTGATTTCCATGCAGATAGTCGATTTCCACTTATGCAAATGCAGTTGTGCATTCGCATAAGTGGAGTCGACTATCTGGTGCAAAACTGCTTGTGCGTTCGACATTCTGTTTTTTGGCACACTGCAACCGATAGAATGTCGTTCGCACAAACAATAGTAAACCATATATATATATATATATATATATATATATATATATATATGGGAACACTTCACATAATCGAATTACTGAAATCTCGAATTTCATATGGTCGAGACCATATGATCGAGATTTCAGTAAATCGAATATGTGTAGTGTTTAAAAATAAG
>NC_056729.1:1657979781-1658007281 GCF_019279795.1 Protopterus annectens
CAAAAAAGCAGTTACATAATGCAGAGAAATCAGGTAGTAGGTAGAAAATTATGTTGAAAAATGAGAGAGTAATTATATGCAAATGTTGCAAATCAAGTAACTTTTGAAATATACATATTTACATAGATTATAGCTGCAAAAGTGCGTAACTGCGGTGGTGGTGCTGCAGTAGTGCTGTCGCCTGACAGTAAGACTTTGTCCCGTTCGATTCTCAGCTAGAGTGTCTTTTGTCTGGAGACATCTGTGAATGGGCATACCTTCGTTGAAGGTTGTGCGTCAGGGCTGGCAACTCGGCATGTAAAAATCTACTGCCAATCATTAGCGGACCGGAGTTCCGCTGTGGCAACCCCTAACCGGGAAAAGCCAAAAGACACAACATAGCTGCAAAAGTGCATTTGCTGTTAAACAAGTAGATATGAACTTCTGTTGGGGTGAAATAGAGTAATAAGTGTTACAGCTGTAAAAAGAAAGACACTTCATGATTTGTAATAGGTTCAATAAAAGATAGAAAAGTAAGGGGAGAGGATTTAAGAAGGGTTCTGACAGGGGCAGGACCATGAGATTAATTGGTAGTGTTTTAGCTCTTTTCTGAAGCGGTTTATGTGTGTGCCATTTCTTACATTGCAGGGGAGTTTGTGCCAGGCCAGGGACACTGAGTGTTTGTATATGTTTGCCAATATTTTTATTGCGTTTGTAAATATCTAGGAGATGTTAGTCGAAAGTACAGAGTGATCAATTAGGGGTGTAGTAGGAAACTAGGTTGGAGAGGGAGGGGCAGGCAGAAGGTTTGTAGAGCATGGTGTGTGTGATATGTAGTTGTGATAGTAGAAGTTGGTGGGGAAATTCTAGCCACTGAAGTTTTTTTTTAGTGCAAGACAGTGGTGTGAGTTGCAAGGTTGGTTTATGGTGAATCTAGCAATTTTATTATAAGGCTGTTCAAGCTTGGTGAATAAATATGGATTGTAAGTTTATGAGGACAGGACTAGCATAGAGTAGGCAAGGAAGGAGGAATGCCTGAGCCAGAGAAAGTTTAGAGTCTGATGTAAGGAATTTTTTGTTCCTATAAAGTAGTCCCAGTTTTTGATGTGTTTTTTTTTTTTTGATAACACTGTTGAATCTGAGGGTTGAATTTTAATTGATTGTAAATTATGGTACCAAGGAGCTTAGTGTGAGGTTTTACTTTGATGACAGTGTCGTTAAGTGATGAGATGGTAAATGTGGATTTGAGATGAGAGATTGATCGGGGAAGGAAGAGAAGGGGTTTGGATTTTTTGGATTTAAGATGAGATGGTTTTCTGTAAGCCATCTTTCAATATAAAGGAATGAGTTTTGGGTAAGTGTGTGAAGATGTACACATTTTTTTTGTCTGATCTAAAATAATTTAATGTAACTTCCTTCTATTGCATATATTGTATGTTATGATACTATTGCCTATATTGAAGCTTTTCTCCCTGGGCCTGTACTAAAAATGGACATATATCCAGTTAGACTAGCCCGGTCAACAAATGTAAAATAAAATAAAATAAATAAATAAATAAATGTTGTCAGAGAAGGAGATAAGTGTAGAGTCATCCACATATTGTTTTAGAGAGAAGTGTCTACAGGTTGTGTGGAGATTGTTAGTACAGATATTGAATAGAAGTGGTTCCAGAATAGTGTCCTGGAGAACTCCTGTTTGTATAGATAGGTAAGGGGAGGAGGAAGTGTGTCATTTGACAAACTGCAGCCTGTTGGTGAGGTAGCTGGAGAACCAGTGAAGAGTGGAAGTTGAGAGGTTGAGATCAGATAGTTTTGTTAGCAGCATAGAGTGAGATACTGTATTGAAGCCTTTAGAGAGGTCTAGGAATAAACAGGATACTAGTTGTTTTTTGTCTTTTGCCTCTGCTACAGTATGAGTAAAAGACAGAAGGGTGGTAGCAGTACTATGATTTGGCTGTAACCCATGTTGGGTAATAGTCAAAAGGTTTTCATAGATTCATAGGTTCATAGCTGTGTACTAGGCTAATGGCCCTGAGGCCTTTACAAGCCTAGCCCACAGGATTACCCTGTAATTGTGCCACCCAACCTTAGTTCCCAGTGCCTCTGTCAAGTAAAGCCACTGGAGTGATCCCTGGGGTGAATGTTCTATTTCCCATCCACTCATCAAGATTTCTTTTGAAGAGGGCCAGTGAGATGCTCTGCTTGACATATATGGGAAGTCTGTTCCATAGCATGAGCAGTCTCTGGCTTATGAACCTGTCCCTCCAGCATGTTATGTTGACTGTGGTAATGAGGTTGAGGTCTCTGGAGCATGTGGTGCAGAGGGATTGGGATTTCTTTAGATGTAGCATTTCTAACAGAGCTGGGTCAGACATGGCTTTGTAAGTTAAGTAGAGATTGCCTCTAAGTAGGCGATATGAGACAGAGAATAGTTGGAGTTTTTTTAGTCTGTCCATATAGGACAAATGTTTAAGGCCTAGGATCCTCTTTGTGAGGTACTTTTGTGGCCTCTACAGTCGGTGCAGGTGTTTAATGAGGTACATGCCAAATGGGGCATTGTACTCAATGATTGGCCTAATGAGGGAAGAGTAGAGGGAGACAATGACCTCTTTCTTCCTGGATGCAAAACCCTTAGTAATGAGATGTGCCACATAGGACTTTCTGACCACAGTGTCAAGTTGGTGGTCAAAAGAGAGGTTGCTGTCAACCTGTGTTCCCAGATCTGTTATAACACCTTCTGTTTTCATGGATTAGTAGTCTGACAAGCTGAGAGTGTATGCATTTTTCAAGAATTTTAGAAAGTGGGGAGAGAATAGTTATGGGTCTGTAAATGGAAGGGTCATTGAAGTTTCCTCCTTTGTGTAGAGGTATTGTATGGAAACAGAAGTATTATAACAGAATCTCTCCAGTAAGCTTAAGGACAGCCATGGAATATCACCTTAACTCTGTTAGTATGAAAAGTGCTAACTCTCACTTACAGATTCTGATGGAATTTACAATTTTTATAATAAAAAATTAATAAAGGCGAATGGCAATCACATCCACATTGCCACAGCTAATATAGGCAAAATATGTGTACGGGACATGTATGGGGAACACAGGTAACATACACACCCAAGTAAAGTGGGAGATAGGAAAGCAGATGTGGGGTATGGGTGAAGAAGAGGGGCACACAAGAGGATGTTGGAATAGGAAAATCTGAAGGAAAGTCGGCAGAACTTGGCCATTTTGTTCTTTTTTTTGGTGAAAATAGGCCCCAGTTTTTATTTTTTTAAGAATAGAAGGAAAGAGGAGGAGAAGGCCATCACAGCAGGTATACCCATATAACAAATATCACAATGCTTGACAGGCAAAGGTTGGAAATAAACAGTAAGGACAGGTAAGTTACACAGACGTCACACTGCAAAACACGGGCAACGGAAAGTTGTCAAACAGGGTGGGGATGCATACCAGCCATGGCGAAATGCAAAAAATCAATATCTACCTATGTATGTTACAACATGTTGCAAACTGTGTGTCAGTCATAACTGGATGTGTATGACCAATGGCAGACGTGTGTTGTAGGGTAATAAATAAGGATCACAGTACAGACTGAATAAATATGCATATATCTAGACAGTTTGTCAGCAGTGCAGATAAGCAACATCAGAGCTGAGCAAATGCAGACCTAAGAATGTTAGATAACTCCAGCACAGGACAGAACCAAACCTCTGACCATGCATGTGAAAGGCAAACAACCAGGCACAGTGCCAAACAGCAGAACTGCAGCAAAGGAGCAAAATGGCTGCTAAATACAGAAGTAGGTTTACACAACCCAAACATGTAATGGAATGCATATATGTGACACACATATGCCATGTCAAAAGCAACACACAGGTTTAGGTGTATACTTATGACTGTCCAGTGGCCTAAATGGAACGTACATGAAAGCAATAAGAATACCAATACATGTCGCAGTGACATGTAAGAATATTTGCAAAAATATAACACAACACCTTAAAAATGTAACAGATTCTGCACATGGATTTCAGCAATGTACACTGGTTAACACAAAAGTATAATATGAAACATGAATGTATTGCAAGCAGTAACATTGCAAGCAGTAACCCGTGACTTGTGTACAGATGTCCTGAATCTGTAAAATGGCCATATATTTGACACATGTTGACATGACAATGGTCAATAACTGCAACAAAGGCAAACATCTGCAAAATATAATATGGAAATATGACTGTGGAAGTAAAGACACAAGTCTGCACTCTTGTGGGAGGAGAGGCTGGACTCTACCCTTCTGAGCTGGGAATTTCTGGTTAAAGGCTTATAGTGCATGCATATCTGAACTGTTTCTTACTGAAGTTGGTGCGCCTTGTTTGCTGTGGCATAGACTGGATTCGGGCCTGCTGGATCTAGCTTTGTTTGTGTAACTTGAGCACTAATCCAGACATTCTCTAAAGTATTCAATGGTATTTATTACTGCTTGGTTGTAACTTGATTAAAGTGTAGCTATCATTCAAGTCTTTTGGATTAAGCACTTGGGCTTCAGACCAGTTGTTTTACATTAGGAAGGTTTGTGGCAAGCACTGTGGTGGCAGGACAAGTAGCTTTCATCCTTCTAAGTTGGGAACTGCTGATTGAGAGCTCAGTGTCCAAGTGTATTAGTTCTGGTTTAGGCACTTGGGCTTCAGGCCAGTTATTTTACATTAAGAAGGTTCGTGGTCTGCACTCTTGTGGGAGAAGAGGCTGGACTCTGCCCTTCTGAGCTGGGAATTTTCTGGTTAAAGGTTTATAGTGCCTGAATATTTGAACTGTATCTTACTGAAATTGGTTCACCTTGTTTGCTCTAGCATAGACTAGATCCAGGCCTACTGAATCTAGCTTTGTTTATATGCTTGTTGTTTGTTTGCTTGTTATTTCCCTGGAAGCTAATTCCACCTAATACACAACTTCTCAGCTTCTGTGGATCACTAGTGATATCTGCATTGCTTACTGTACTTATTTCCTTGTTTCACTTGAAAGAAAGTTACTGTTTGTCATTTTTGCATTTAGCTACTTGTAACACATTGCACTCAAGTTACCTGGCACTTGCTCACTAAAGCAATTATATAAGTCAGCACTAAAAATTAAAAGCACTACACCCTCACTCCCCACTGGCCCTTGTTTTCAATTAAGGATTTCCCAATATTATTCTAGCATGTCCAAAGGTCAGTTGTCAATCTCCTCTCCGGTCCAGCTGGTGAATCTGGGAATCTTGAGGCAATGTTATAACTGCCTCATGTACACAGACAACCCTCTCCTCCTCCCACATAACACAAATACTTGCGAGAGATGCAGCTATTTAGCCAAACTGGAGGCTGAGCTCTCTCAACTCAGGACTGGCAAGACCAGACAAAAGGAGAAGGCAACTACACACACCACAAAACCAGCCTCACATAATGCTACCACTCCACTGAATCAAACACATAAACACACAAAGACATACTCGGAGGCTCTGAGTAAAATTTACCTAAACAGCAGAGGCCTCCAAAGCAGACACCCAAACAACTGCTACCTCAAGACACCCCACAAGCAACACATAAACCACAAAAGCAGTGTGCAAAGCAGTCACAGCCCTTAAGGCCAAATACAACACCAAACATACTTGTCATAGGTGACTCCATAGTCAGACACACTGACGTCCCACTCACCAGGCTGAACAAGGAGAGGGTCACAGTAAGCTGCCTATCGGGCGCTAGAATCCGCCACATAACACAAGCACTTTCGGGTCACTCC
Organism: Protopterus annectens; assembly: GCF_019279795.1. Taxonomy (NCBI): domain Eukaryota; kingdom Metazoa; phylum Chordata; order Ceratodontiformes; family Protopteridae; genus Protopterus; species Protopterus annectens. The sequence goes on from NC_056729.1 coordinate 1,657,985,530, forward strand.
ACGCCAAGTACAAATATGACACAGTCATTGTCCATGCTGGTGTGAACGACCTGACACGAACCTCCCTGGACTACATGAAGAGAGACATAGAGGAGCTCTCTGATTATGTAGCCCAGGCAGGTATGACCCTAACCCTGAGCAGTATCCTTCCTTCACCAAGAATGATGCCACAATATAGAGACAAGATGATCAGCTTTAACAATTGGCTTAATGTCTGGTGTCATTCAAAGGGGATCCAGTGTCTGTCTGCCTGGGATGACATGCTTGACAAGCCACGCTGCCAAGGGACGGCTTGCACCTGTCACCCTGGGATTCGGATATTGGCTAAGGCTCTTGCCACCCCATAGTGCCTTTTTAGGCAAGGCTCAAATTCTAAACCTACCACCCTAGAAAACAAAATGGGAAGAAACTGAGGGTAATGCTGCTCAATGCCAGAAGTCTAAATCTCAAAATGCACGCACTCGAGGCCCTTCTCAGTATGGAGAACATCGATGTCTGTGCTGTAACTGAAACCTGGTTCAAGGCTCCTGAGAGCACCCGGCACTATTAGGTTTTACCTCATATCATGCGTTCCAGCCCCAAAACCCGGACCACACCACAAAAGGAGGGGGTGTATCCATATTCATAAAGGATACTCACACCTCCAGGTTGGTAGCAACGCACGAAGCTTCGGAAACCATCCAGGTGCAACTAACCATAGGCAAAACTGCTCTACAAATTGTAGCATGCTACAGGCCACCCTCTCAAACTCAGGAACCCCACACAGCCTTCCTGAAGACACTGGAGGGTATAAATGTATCTCCAAACACCATCATATTGGGTGACTTCAACTACCCGAATATAGACTGGGAACATTACTCAAGCCCAAACTTTCTAGCCCAATGGTTCCTGGAGTTCATAAATTCAAATGCCATGGAACAGCTAGTCACTGTTCCCACAAGAGGAGAAAATATACTAGATCTCATTGTCACAAACATGGGGACAAAATGCTCCACACCAGAAGTATATCCCTCATTGGTGAGATCTGATCATAAACTAATCTCACTGGAAATCCACATCCGCCCCCACCCCAAACAAAAGACCATAGTGAAGAACTTCTCTAAAGCAAACTTCACACTACTCAAGACTGGTGTGGTATCCTTCAAGGCCCTGAGCCAGAGGAAACCACAACCCAAGCTCGCGGAAGCCATTACAAATGCCTTCTATGAACACCTCCAGGACTGCATGGATCAGGCAATCCCAAATAAAACCAAGACTCTTTCCACAAAGGGTAAACGTCCAGTCTGGTGGACCCCAGCCATTAACAAACTTTACAATAAGAGGAGAAAGCTATTACATGATAGAACAAAATCCATAAAAGGGAAGTCACCCTGATCATTATTAGTAAAAAATACGAGCACTCATAAAATCAACTAAGGCCAATTTTGAGAGAAAATTGCCATGGATTCAAAGGACAATCATAAGGCCTTTTTCAGCTATGTTAGGAACCTGGGTGGAAACTCCTAGATATGCTCAGAATTAGTCCAAAATGATACAAAATCACTGAACCCACAGACATTGCCAACATACTGGCAGACAGGTTCAGTGCAAACTTCACCTCTCCCCCCCTAAAGGAGAGATAACTATCCCAGCCGAGTGTAGCCTCCCGGACATCTCAAATGTGCAGGTGAAAGCTGCTCTCTCTAAAGCTAAAAACACAGCATCAATGGGACCGGATGGTGTCCCGGCTGTGTGCTACATGAGCTAAATGAGGAATTAAACCCGCACATAAGGCAGCTGTTTAATCTCAGCCTTACCACAGGATACGTGCCCAAGGAGTGGCGTACGGCAACTGTGGTCCCACTCCACAAAGGCGGCACCTCTACGGACCCTGGTAATTACCGCCCCATAAGCTTAACAAGTCTAGTCTGCAAAGCTATGGAGAGGATCATAATGGAGCTCATAAACAAAGATATAGGGGACTTGCAGACATTGGACCCGACCCAGTTTGGCTTTGTCAAGGGAAGATCATGCCTTTTGAACTTGGTCGACTTCTTGAAACAGTCACCAAGGCCATTGATGAGGGAAAGGCAGTCCATACAGCCTACCTTGACCTTGCAAGGCTTTCGACACAATACCCCACTCAGGTATTGTAGAAAACTTACCAGCTTAAATGTAAACCCATATGTCACAAGATGGGTTGCAAACTGGCTTAAGGACAGAACCCACAGGGTTAGAGTTGCTGGCGCTGTGTCAGACTCCAAGCCGGTCACAAGTGGTGTCCCACAGGGCTCGGTCCTTGGCCCCTATTGTTTGGCATCTACTTCTCAGAAGTACAGGCCAACATGGGAGGACTTTGGCTGACAAAGTTTGCAGGCGACTGCAAACTGGGCCATAGTGGAAAGTGCATCGGACACGGATATCCTTCAGAAGGGACTCACGGAAACAGATAGCTGGTGCCAGAGCCATGGCCTGAAGTTAAACGCCAAAAATGTATAGTCATACCCTTCGGGAAAAACAAGGTAACCCCAAGCTACCATATAGGTGGCAATCCACTAAGCACAGAAGAGGTTATCAGGGACCTGGGGACCCAGGTTGACAGTGGCCTTTCTTTTGACAATCACATTGCTAAAGTGGTTAGAAAGACCTTCTACATTGCCCACCTGATCATGAAGGATTCACATCCAGATCTAGTGAGGTCATTGTTCCCCTGTACTCTTCACTTATCAGACCAATGATCGAGTACAATGCCCCATTCGGGATGTATCTCACCCGACATCTGCAGCAATTGGAGAGACCCCAAAAGTTCCTCACCAAAAGGATAAAGGGACTCCAAAATCTGTCATATGCTGCCAGATTGAAGAAACTCCAGCTCTATTCAGTCGCATACCGTCTGCTCAGAGGTGACATGTGCCTGACATACAAGGCCATGTCCAACCCGGAATTAATGGACATGCTCCACCTCAAAAATCCAAATCCACCAAAACCACTAGAGCAAGCGACTTAAACCTTAGCACGGATATAAATAGGACGTGCTGGAGGGATAGATTTATCACTCAGAGACTCCCTATGCTGTGGAATAAAATCCCGGTCCATGTGAGGCAGAGCACCTCGCTGACTCTGTTCAAGAGAAATCTAGACCTGTGGATGGGAGATCGTAGGTTTACCCCGGGAATCATCTCTGTGTCACTGCTGGACAGAGGCACAACAAACTAATGGGCACAGTATTTTTTCATATAAGGGGTGGCAAAAATTTGGGCTAGGCTTATAAATGCCTTAGGGCAGATAGCCTAGTATAAACCTATGAACCTATGAACCTATAAACTGGACAACCTGGGCTCACATCAGGGAAAATCAGGACAATAAGTTAAGCTGGCACATTGCAAATGTGTGTGTACAGCACACAGGGTGCTGCCAAAGCCAACCCAAAATACATTTAAACAAGCGGCAGATGTATGTTACATGAATAGACTGATTGCTGATATCCACAGAAAAGTTACTGTGTATGACTGACACATACACAGTAACGTGTAATCATGTAACACCAACAGGTACAGGAAAGCAAGCTAAGAATTTCAGTCACATAGACATATCCTGTCATGCCAATGTTGAATAAACAACCCAGGTCTATAACACACGCATTGCTCATTACTGAGCAGAGGACTTTCCTGTGAGCATCATTACAGCACATAAATGATGTCAGTGAATGCTCACATGTCAAAGGTACAATTGTGTGTCAGTATGGATCTGACTATCTTAAGGAACTTGTATAGTCATCAGTTAATGTGTACAACTATTAGCAGAAGGTGTGAACTTATGTGAGTAAGGAATGAATGTGGAAATGTAGCATGCAGCAGACATTATGTAATGTACTGTTACAGAATAAATTATCCTTGCCACGGTGTATACATTAATGCTACATTGGCATTCAATGCAGTCAGAAAAGGAGGACTGCCCATAGGCATAACATACCCGTACATGAACCAACACACCTGGTAGTGAACTAGCAGTAAGAACAGTATCAAATTAGTAAAATAAAACACAAGGGTGCACAGGGACATATAAAACTAACCAAGCAATTTACTGAAGTTTAGCACTTTTGTCCCATTTCATAAGCTCTGTTGTTTACTGTAGACACCATCTTTGAATTCACACTGAATGCATGCTTTTCTGGAGCCTCTGGCCTTGAGTTTGAGCAAATTACTGTCGGCTTATTACTATTTAAAATAAAGTTTGTAAGCAAAATTATAAATTCAATGGATTGGGAATTGAGCCAAGTGACAAACTAGCAGGCTGCGGGGAAAGCAATCTGGTGTGAACACCCAAATGGAGAAGAAACTAATTTAAGCAATTATGGAAAGAGACTTGATATTTTTCAGTTAAGTACTGAGAAAGTGAAATAATGTGTGCCAGGCTGCCAGCACCTCATGGAAGATGATGGCTCTGCTGCTTGATATCGATTAAGGAGACGGGCATGAGGTTCTGAAGAAGCACCAGTAATTGAAATTAAGGAGACGGGTGTGAGGTTCTGAAGAAGCACCAGTAATTGAAATTAAGGAGATGGGTGTGAGGTTCTGAAGAAGCACCAGTAATTGAAATTAAGGAGATGGGTGTGAGGTTCTGAAGAAGCACCAGTAATTGAAATTAAGGAGATGGGCGAGGTTCTGAAGAAGCACCAGTAATTGAAATTAAGGAGATGGGTGTGAGGTTCTGAAGAAGCACCAGTAATTGAAATTAAGGAGATGGGTGTGAGGTTCTGAAGAAGCACCAGTAATGGAGATGAAAGCACTAAACTTCAATGAATTGCTTATTTGGTTTTATATGTTCCAGTGCACCATTGTGCTTTATTTTACTCACTTGATACTGTTCCTACTGCCAGTTCACTACCAGGTGTGTCAGTTCTTAGTTTTTAAATGAGTAGATTGAGTTTGATACTTGCATAAGACCCCACATGGCATCAGCATTGTCATGGCACACAACACATCATGCCAGTGGGGCAGCATGACAACCTTATTCCAAAACACATGGGAACTGACATGTCCATCTCTTGCACATACATGATATGGTAATACACAAATTCAAACTATACCACAGTGGTAGTGCTGGACTATGGACAACATCTGTTATCTGTCAGTTTCCCTCAGTAAAACACATTTACAGGCTAATTGTTGCAGCACTAATTGCAGGTCTATTGCCGCAATGCATAGTAAGCTGAATGTGGGAGGAAAGTGTAACATGCTAATGTGTGTCATGCACACATTGAAACATAATTAAATGTCACATAATGATATTTGCATGGTATGTTTGCACATGTAACATATAAGCACATCATCTACATGTAATGCATGCACTAGAGTGCAAATACAGTCCAAATTAATTATATGGCAATCTGCATGTTGCCAGCATAAAACAACATAAGTGTGAGATAACACTTATGGACCTGAGGGACCGGACTGGTGAGGATGAACCTCATGAATGATCTCCCCAGCTTCTCTGTGAACAAGCTGTGAATAGCCTGTGTCATATCCTGGAAGAAGTACCCCATCATGTCCCTCATCTGTGCTTGAAACACAACAGACACAACCTCCTGGAACTTATTCTGATATTTGGCTCTATTCCTGCTGTGTTGTCTTCTCCTCCAAGGTGCAGCAGGCATGATGGCTCAGGCAGATGCAGGTCCAGCTTCTTCCTCCTCCTCCTCATATTCTGATGACTCCAGTAGTGGCCTGGTATGTGCTCATAATCTGCATCTGATTGGTGATTGTCCATGGGTCCCATGCTCTGTAAAGATGAATCTCAAAACATGACAGAAATAAAAAGCAAATGTCTATCATGTTGCACATTCCCATATGCATTCAGTGTATGCTTGCGATGTTTCCATAGCTGACCTTAAAATGAAACTGATGTGTACTTCTGCAATCTAACATACTTTATTTAACATCCCATCCACTTGTGAGTTCTGCAAATACAAATATGAGACTGAAGGTATAGTAGCATACATTGAAATTCAGTTTGAAATGGTGCAAATATTAGCAAGTAACACAATTATAATCAACAGAATTGCTCCTAATGCACACAACACTGTCCCTATGTCACTTTATTTATAGTTATGGACATGTCCAATAATGGAACATGTCAGGGAGAATGTATCCATCACCAATGTGAACAGTTCAATCAAGGCCATACAATGGCATGCATAACACAGCTTACCAGTGGGAATCATGACATCACCTGAACATTTGTATATTGGCCAGCTTGAAGCATGGTGAGCATATGCAAAGCAAGTGTATGTAACATATCCAGATAACTAATACAGTAAAAACTAAGCACAATGTAATAAAATCACCAGGCTACAGATTGGCACTCATTACTACAGATTTGGCCCCTTTTCTCAAAAATATGAATGATTTTGAAAGTTATTTCTTAACCACAGGATATAAATCAAACATGTTTCATATGATCCTGGATTCCATTAGAGTTTCTAAAACTAACAATGACTCGCCACCCTAACCCAAAAGAAGAGAAAAGTAAGGACAGCTGCATTCTAACTTACACCTGGGATTTCAATACAATTAAAGCCATTATTAAGGAGATCTGGGCCATCCTCACTGACAATCAGCAGCTTGTAAGGGCTTTAGGAGATCACCCTACTTTTGTATATAAAAAAACCCAGAAGCATACATAGCTCTGTGGAAAAGAAAATTAAGGAACACCGGGATGACATGAGCACTAAAATCTGTGGGCCCTTAACTGCACTTAGTGTGAATACTTGATGGGGTGCGACTAATTTGAGTGCCCCTATCTTAAAAAGATGGTGAAATGTTCAGCAGTTGGTAACTACGATACTGCAAAAGTTGTATATAGGGCCATGTGTAATGAGTGCCCCGCATTTTATGTGGGTAAGACTATGAATAAACTGATAAGGAGGATTTTGGGTCATCTTTCTGACATCAGACATAAATGCCAGAAGAGTGCCTTATCAAACACTTATTAGAACACCCCCAGACATTCTGGTTTTAAATTTAGCATTCTGGACTGTGTGGAGATGGATGAGCTTGATGGGGACCTCATTGGAGAAAAAAGAATTATGCTGGCAGTTGAAATTAAATGCATTCACAAACCAGGATTTAACTACTATTGCTCTATTAAGAGTGTGTTGAATTTATGTAAACTCTGTAAATGTTTCTTAGGGAATTTTTGAGGAAATATTTTATGCACTAAAGGTACCAAACATATTAAAAAATAAAACATGATATGAAGAATGTGTATAAATTTATGTATATTTAATTACTTTAACCTCAATACACTCCTGCATCACACCAGAGATTTAAATGGTAAATTTAAAACACACATTGTTTCATGCTACTATTACCATGAAGTATTACCATGCAGTATTGGTATAATTTCCCCATTTAGCACCGTGTACCACAACAACAATGGTGGAAGAAGAAGCCACTGAACAAACGAAGGAGATAGGTCCTAGTACAGACATAATGGACAAGCCTATTATTGATTTTGACACATCAGTTGAAATCTTGGTGAATAGCACAAATGACTTTAAAATATATAATTATTCTTCATTTGTGCTTTCTTCTTTATTGATTGAAGTTTTGGCAAAAGGCTTCACCTTTGTACCCACCTTTAGGGTGGATTTGGCTAGAACTTTGGTTGACTGAAAATCTATACTAGGAAATTAAACTTGCATGCCCTTTTTGGTAATAATTCTAGTATTATGAATGAATTCAGGATTACTAGTGTGTTTAATCCTACCTTGCACCCTTCCATATTATTGTTTGAGAAGGTTTGTTTTAATGATTATAGGACAGTTTTCAGCAACAAGGCTTTCCATAAAACTCAAAATGAAAATCTATCTAAGGATGAGAATGATGCACTTAAAACTTTGAATTTTGCCGATATCTGGGTTATTAAACCGGACAAAGGAGGTGGGTTGGTTTTCATGAATAATGAAACATATATTAATAAAATGAAAACCCTTCTTTTGAGTGAAGCTTATGTCAAGGTTTCAAGGAATTAAATAAATGGGGCATACCAACGACTTAAAGTGTTTATTAATGATCTTTTTATTGATGGATGCATTGATGTTGATATCTATAACTATCTTTGCATTAGCTATCCATTGACCCCTGTGATTTTTGGACTGCCTAAAATACATAAAGATCTTAGGAATCCTCCCTTCCATCCCATTATAGATGGTAGGCAGTCCATTACATATGGTTGCCCCAAATTTGTTGACAGCAAATTGAAACTAGCCCTTAGTGACTAATCCCAGATTTGTAGGGATTCTTGGGCTTTTTTGGAAAGCATTAACAAACTCCCCTTCTCTGAAGAATTAAACTTTCTCACAATCGATGTCCCTGATTTATACACGGTGATACCACAAAACATCGGCTGTGAATGGGTGAGGGAGTTTTTGTTGGAGAAACGAATGGGTGGGTGCAATATTGATTTGATTATTTACCTACTTGAATTAGTGCTTGAAAATAATTATTTTATGTTTGACCAAGAATTTTAGTTACAAAAAATGGGTGTTGCCATGGGTTTCCCATGTCGGGGTACCTTTGCCAATACAGTTATGGCTTTCTGGGAAAAACATTTCCTGTTTAAGAATATTGAATTTCAACAAAAAGTAACCTGGTACACCCGATTTTTGGATGATATTTTTATTCTTTGGAGAGGGGACCAAAATTCAGCCGACTTATTTATTCAGGATATTTCTAAATACACTGATTTTTTTGAAATTCACTTGGGAATTCCAAACTGACAAAATATCATATTTGGAAGTTAATTTGGTTAAAGATGTTCCTAATTGAAGGTTTATTTCAAAAATATTTAGAAAACCTACATATTCTAATGCCTTTCTTCATTACACTAGTTGCCACCCCCAATTTCAGAAAAGGGCGGTGGTGAAGGGGCAACTTGTTCAGGTGGCTAGAATGGTTTCCTTGGAGTCTGACTTTTTGGAGGAATGTGAATCTCTAAGGAAGACGTTCATTAAACGTGGCTACCCTAGTGTGTGGTTGGATGAACTAATAGAGGAGGTCTATCGGAAAAGGTTGAATGGTTGGTTTACTCCACTTTTGAATAATATGGTAATGGGTGGTTCTTTCGCTCTTGAAATGGGTTATGATGAATCAAGTATAGACCTTGGGGAGTATATACCACATAACCATGGAGAAGTGACCCCTAGTTCTATAGCCACATTAAATGAGGTTAACCTTTTAAATTTGACCAACGAGAAATTGAGCTTCATTACAACATTTTCTTTGGATGCTTTAACAGTAAAATCTATTCTCTTTAAAAATTGGTGTTTCCTTACTGAGGATCATATCATTCATAAATGCATTGGTGAACACCCTAAAGTGTTTTTTAGGAAAGGCAGAAATATTAAATGCCTTTTGGAGAATCATACTCCAAATTTATATCTACCTCATAATGGTATGTTTAAATGCAAAGCCTGTAAGTGGTGCAAACATATTAAAGTTAGAAATTCTTTTAGCATTTCAGGTAGGAATACAATATAATGGGTATATTCAACTGTAATTCAAAAGGGGTAGTTTATCTCAGTACCTGTACTCTATGTAATGCCTTTTATGTTGGCAAAACTGAGAGACCCCTTAAGAATAGGATTTATGAACATCTGTATGCCATTGAAAAATTTAATTTAAACAATGCTCTGGCTGAACACATTAGTATTTATCCTGATCACAGGTTTGAATTTACTGTTATTGATAAGGTTTATGAAAACGTTAGGGGTGGGCCTTTTTCATTAAGATTGGATGAAAAAGAATTAATGTGGCAATTAAAATTAAATGCCCTGGCTTTCCCTGGTTTGAATGATTCCATTTCTATTGGAAGCATTTTAAAAATGAAAGCATTAATGAGATAACGCTATTTATTTATGGTTGTATTTATATATGTATTTATGCATTTATATATAAGTTTATATTTAGATTGTATATATTTATAATGGTTTGAAATTGATTCTATTTAGGGTTTATATTTAGTATTTATACATTTTCTTTTGGTACATTGTCCCTTTAAAGGTCTTAGGTTCATAGGTTCATACTAGGCTATCTGCCCGAGGGCATTTACAAGCCTAGCCCATAGTTTTGTGGCTTACGCCACCCCTTTAGTATGGGGAACTATACCCATTATTTTGCTGTGCCTCTGTTGAGCAGTGACACTGAGGTAATCCCTGGGGTATATCTGCGATCTCCCATCCATTGGTCAAGATTTCTCTTGAACAAGGCCAGCGAGGTGCTCTGCCTCACATATACCGGGATTTTATTCCACAGCATAGGGAGTCTTTGGGTGATGAATCTATCCCTCCAGCACGTCCTATTAATAGCCGTGTCGAGGTTTACGTCTCCCGCCCTTGTGGCTCTGACGGATCTAGATTTTTTGAGGTGAAGCATATTCATCAAATCTGGGTTTGACATGGCCTTGTATGTTAGGCAAAGGTCACCTCTGAGCAAGCGGTGGCGACTGAATAGAGCTGGAGTTCTTTCAGTCGGGCAGCATAGGACAGATGTTTGAGACCCTTTATCCTTTTGGTGAGGAACTTTTGTGGCCTCTCCAGCTGCTGCAAGTGTCGGGTCAGATACATTCCGAATGGGGCATTGTACTCAATCATTGGTCTGATGAGTGATGAGTATAGGGAGACTATGACCTCCCTTGATCTAGATGAGAATCCCTTCATGATAAGGTGGGCAATGTAGAAGGTCTTCCTAACTACTTTAGCTACATGGGTGTCGAATGACAGACTACTATCAACCTGGGTCCCCAGGTCCCTGATAACTTCTTCTGTACTCAGTGGATTGCCACCTATTTGGTAGCTAGGGTAACCTTGTTTTTCCCGAAGGGTATGACTATGCATTTATTGGCATTTAACTTTAGGCCATGGCTCTGGCACCAGTTATCCGTTTCTGTGAGACCCTTCTGAAGGATATCTGTGTCAGATGTGTTTTCTACTATGGCGCCCTGTTTGCAGTCATCTGCAAACTTTGTCAGCCATAACCCTCCTGTGTTTGCTTGTACTTTGGAAAAGTAGATGCCAAACAAGAGTGGGCCCAGGACTGAGCCCTGTGGTACACCACTTGTGACAGGCTTTGAGTCTGACATGGCGCCAGCAACTCTGACCCTGTGGGTTCTGTCACTCAGCCAGTTTGCAACCCATCTTGTGATGTATGGATTAACATTTAAGCTGATGAGTTTTTCAATGATACCCGAGTGGGGTATTGTATCAAAGGCCTTCGCCAGATCGAGGTAGGCTGTATGGACTGCCTTTCCCTCATCAATGGCTTTGGTGACTGTTTTTAAAAAGTCAACCAAGTTTAGAAGGCATGATCTGCCTTTGACAAAGCCAAACTGGGATGGATCCAAAGTCTGCAAATTCCCTATGTCTTTATTTATGAGGTCCATTATGATCCTCTCCATGGCTTTGCAGATAAGGCTTGTCAAGCTAATGGGCGGTAATTTCCAGGGTCGGTGGAGGCACCGCCTTTGTGAAGTGGGACCACAGTTGCAGTCGCCACTCCTGGAGTGCGTATCCAGAGGTAAGACTATGATTAAACAGCTGTCCTAGCTGTGGGTTTAATTCCTCGTTGAGTTAAGTGGAGCACACAGCCGGGGACACCATCAGGTCCAATGGATGCTGTGTTTTTTGCTTTGGAGAGAGCAGTTCTCACTTGGGCGTTGGAGATGTTAGGGGGGCTGCAATCGCTTGGTATAGATATCTCTCCTTTTGGGGGGGAGAAGTTTGCACTGAACCTGTCAGCCAGTATGTTGGCAATGTCTGTAGGATCAGTAATCTTCACATCATTTTGAACTAGTTCTGAGCATATCTGGGAGTTTCCTCCCAGGTTTCTAACATAGCTAAAGAAGGCCTTATGATTGTCTTTTGAGTCTTTAGCTATTTTTCTCTCAAAATTTGCTTTGGATGATTTTATGAGAGCTCTTAGATTTTACTTATAGTGATCAAGGGTGTCTTACCTTTTAAGGATTTTGCTCTATCTTGTAGTAGCTTCCTCCTTTTGTTGTAGAGTTTGTTTATGGCTGGGGTCCACCAGAGTGGGCGCTTGCCTTTGGTACAAAGAGTCTTTGTTTTGCTTGGGATTGCCTTATCCATACAGTCCTGCAGGTGCTGGTAGAAGGCATTTGTAAGTGATTCAGCGGCTTGAGTAGTGTTTTCCGTCGCCTCGGGGGCTTAAAGGAGACCACACTAGTCTTTAGAAGTGTGAAGTCGGCTTTCGAGAAGTTCTTTACTGTGGTCTTTTTTATTTCAGGTGGGGGTGGGATGAGGACCTCCAGCGAGATTAGTTTGTGATCTGATCTCACCAGTGAGGGGTATACTTCGGTGTTGAACATTGTGCTCCCATGTTCGTGATGATGAGATCAAGTATGTTTTCTCCTCTTGTGGGGATGGTGACTAGTTGTTCCATGGCATTTGAGTTTATGAATTCCAGGAACTTTTGGGCTAGGGTGTTTGGGCTTGAATAGTGTTCCCAGTCTATATTAGGGTAATTGAAGTCACCTAATATGATGGTGTTTGGTGATACATTTATCCCTCTAGTGTTTTCAGGAAGGCCATGTGAGGTTCCTGAGTTTGTGAGGGTGGCCTGTAACATGCTACAATTTGCAGAGCAGTCTTGCCTATGGTTAATTGCACCTGGATGGTCTCCGATGCATCGTGCGTTGCCACCAGTCTTGAGGTGTGGGTGTCTTTGATGAATATGGATACCCCCCCTCCTTTCTTGGTATTGTCCAGATTTTGGGGCGGAACGCATGATAAGAGGTAAAACCTGATAGTGCTGGGGTGCTCTCAGGAGCCTTGAACCAGGTTTCTGTCACTGCACAGACATCGATGTTCTCCATACTGAGAAGGGCCTCAGTGCGTGCATTTTGAGATTTAGACTTCTGGCATTGAGCAGCATTACCCTTAGTTTTTTCCTTTTTGTGTTCTAGGGTGGTAGGTTTAGAATTTGAGCCTTGCCTAAAAAGGCACTATGGGGTGGCAAGAGCCTTTGCCAATATCCGGAATCCCAGGGTGACAGGTGCAAGCCGTCCCTTGCGAAGCAGCGTGGCTTGTCCAGCATGTCATCCCAGGCAGACAGACATTGGATCCCCTTTGAATGACACCAGAGTTTAAGCCAATTGTTAAAGCTGATCATCTTATCTCTGTATTGTGGCATCATTCTTGGTGAAGGTAGGATACTGCTCAAGGTCAGGGTCATACCTGCCTGGGCTACATAATCAGAGAGCTCCTCAATGTCTCTTTTCATGTAGTCCAAGGAGGTGCGTCTCAGGTCGTTTACACCAGCGTGGACAATGACTGAGTCATATTTGTACCTGCTGTTGAGAGACCTGAGTGCTTGCGTTATGTGGCGGATTCTAGCGCCCGACAGGCAGCTTACTGTGACCTTCTCCTTACTCAGTCTGGTGGCGGGACGTCAGTGTGTCTGACTATGGAGTCACCAATGACTAGTGTGTCTGGCATTGTGTTTGGCCTTAAGGGCTGTGACTGTTTGACACTCTGACTGTGAGGTCTATGTGTTGCAGGTGTTGTGTTCTGAGGTGGTGGTTGTTTGGGTGTCTGCTTTGGTGGCCTCTGCTGTTTTGGTAGATTTTTGATCAGAGCCGCGGTATGTCTTTGTGTGTTATGTGTATGATTTGAGGTTGTGATGGTACTATGTGAGACTGGGTCTATAGTGTGTGTGGTAACCTTCTCCTCCTGACTGGTCTTGCCAGTCCTATGTTGAAGAGCTCAGCCTCCAGTTTGCCCGTATAGTTGCATCTCTCGCATGTATTTGTGTTTTGTGGGAGGAGGAGAGGGTTGTCTGTGTACATGAGGCAATTGTAACATTGCCTCAATATTCCCAGGTTCACCAGCTGAGCAGGAGAGGACACTAGCAACTGATCCTCGACATGCTAGAAGGACTAGACAAAAACTTTAAAAGAGATTCCGGGGCGTGGTGACCGAGAAATGGGGGTTTGCCTTTTGGGGTGCTATCTATAAGAGTGCCGTATCAAGGTAATAAGTACTGTAGGAGCAAGTGCTAGGTTTAACAGATAGAGAAAAGTCTACTTGGAGTCAAGTAGAGATGATCTTTTTAGGTATTAGAGAAAGTGCTAGTAACAGGGATGCTTAAAGGTAAGATTGAGAAGAATGCACTCTGCAGTGTGCACTAGAGAAGTTAGATATGAAAGTAGGTAACTTGAGTTTTACCTGTTTAAAAAGTTAAGGTTTAGTGGAGAGTTACTATATTTGTTTGTTTTATTTGCTATGGTGATGTCAATTAAGTTTTTCTATTTAAGAGTTTTATCATTGCAAGTGAATTGTCTGATGAAGTTTGCCTATTTTGAGTAAATGAAAGCGCTTACGATATTTCTGTGGTTTGGAGTGTTTTTCTTTGTTTATTTTATTTGTTGGTTTTTCATTTTTTGAGATTTATCTAGTTATGTATTTTTACTTATCTACCTATGTATATGATTTTAGTTCTTGTCACAGACCTGATGAAGGCTTTGTTGCATTAATTAGCCAAAAGCGATTCTTGTTAAAAGTCAATATATGCGTTATGCTTTTCTTAATACCTAATTTGGGAATGCGGGTTGCAGATAGATAGGTAGTGTTTTCCTTAACTAGGATTTAGTTTGATCGAATCAGTAGTAGTGTGTGGGGTGGGTACCTGCTGTTCTTGAATGCACTTTTACAACTCTGTTTATAGTGTTTGCCTAGAATAGGCTGGTTTAAAATCAAACAGTACATATATTTTCCACACCTGCTTCTAAGTGTATAAAAGCTGATATGTTTAACATTGTAAAGCATTCCTGATTTTTTGTTATTGAGGATCGCTTGTATGTGACAAATAAAGGCGTGTTGCTTTGGAACACTACCTGGGTTTCATGATTTTTGGAAGTTATTGTGACTGAGCTCATCGACGAAGTTTTAAGACTGCTAGTTTTTCTGTTTTTATTTTCTATTACCTATCTATCTAAAATGTCAGTGTTACTCCTGCTGTTGTCCTCCATTAATACTGTGTCCTTTTTCCCAATCCTAGACCAGAATGCATCATCCTCATCAAATGCACAAACAAGCGGTATGTCTATGTAATACCTACTGTATGTTCTAACACTATTTGAATGGTCCATACTGGCAATGATGTGATTAATAACACTGACTTTGTTTCCCTATAATAGTTGAAGTTAATCCCTCTTCTACTGTACCGTCTTCCGAGGAGGACTTGTCAGGTGTATGTTATGTTTCTGTTCATTGCATATGTCATGTATGTTATCTATACAACCTAATTGTCAACTCCCTGTTATGTCGATTTTGTGACCTATACACAAACAAGACCTAATGGTAAGTCATTATTATCCATAACATTGCAATGAGATATATGTGTCATATGTCTTTAATGGTATCCAGTATGTGAAGTAAGCACATTGTCCTGATATGTGTCATCTGTCTGTTCTTTTAGCACATAAACTATCTATACCATTCATTAGCCTGTTGAGTGATCACAATGTGGGATCTGCTGTGTTTCATTATGGTAGCATGGCCCCTGGCAGACAAGACAGTAACATGGTGATACAGTCCATAGAAGACAGTGACTTAATGTGTTTGCAATTGTAACCTCAGATATCGAGGGGAACTTGTCCATCCATTCTAACAATGAGGGGACATCAGATGGTGTACAGAATGAGGCTGGTGAACCACATACCCAAGTTGAGACTGCTGCTGATGTAGACAGTTTCCCAGAACACATTAATACTGGCCATCACAGAAGCCATAGGTGTGCAGATGATCTGCATGCCCAGGTGACAGAAGGTGTCCACCAACTAGTAAATGTGAACGTTCTCAGCGATGTCATGGATCTGACATCCATGCACTTGCTCTTGGCACAAATTGTGTTGCACACCAGCTGTGTGTGTTGCATGAAGGATAGGAGAACAGACTCAGTGAGGTAATGGCATCATTGTCTACTCAGAGTGAAAGTATGTTATCTGTGGCATGAGCAGTAAAAACCATGGTCTCTACAGTACTACCATAGTGCCATAGTACAAGCAGGGTTCTACATGCCTTGACTGTACTTAGTTGATTGCCACATAGGAGAGGCAGGCCACCTCTCAGCAGAACCAAAATTGGCCATCAGGCATCAGTGTCTGTGCTCTAACTTGCATAAACACTGATGCCCATCAAGCATCAGTGTCTATGCACCAGCTTGCACACACTTCCACTGCTGGCCCATCTACTGTGGGCCCAGCAGTCATGACCAGACAGTCAAGTCACAGTCATACTCCTTCACCTCCAAATGTTGGTGTCACCCCATCAGTTTTCTCTGTGGAGCAACCTGCACCAAGTATTTCCATATGTGGTAATGGAGAACCGGAACATGGTGCGAGCTGTCAGCATGGGTGCCCTGGACTGCATTAGTGTAACACATACAGATGAGCCACTCTGTTGCTGGTGTCATTCTCACCCCATAGTAATGATGATTGTTGTGCAGAACACTGAGAAAATCACCTACCTGTGTTTATTGACATGTCTGATGCCAAGTAAATACAACAGTTTTACTAAACATAGCTGACTCCATTTATTACAATACTTTATCCAGACTTTACTGTGATATACCTGGCTTGTTATATTAATAGTTCTGCATTATGCCCTGCATTGTTTACCTGTTTTCAGCTTATTATAGTGGAGAGATAGGAATGTGTTGCACTGATGTCTGTCTCTTATTGTGCGTGATACACTGATACAACAATCTGAGTATGTACAGAGACCTGTGTCAGTTGTGCCCTGAGTTGATGATCCCTGTTGTGATAGATTTGTTTATGTTCATAATGTTCAGTGTGTACATCTAGTGAGTAATTGCCATTAGATGCAATCTGTGCTGCTGTGGTGGTGGGGGCAACGCCTGAACACTAATGTTTAATTTTTGTAATGTTGTACATGAAGTTTGTCATGACTCAAAATTGAGGATCAGACACTGATGTCTTGCCTGCGTCTGCATTTGTGGTCACACCCTATGATGCCTATGCCTGTGTTTTCTGTTACCTATGTCCTCCTGTTCCTTCTGTGATACCTGTGGGATGCCATCTTCAGATATCTGGTGTTCTTGGGGTTGTTCACCTACACCTGAAACTGGAAGACTGCCATGAGCTCTTGTTAGCATGTTGTGCAGCATGGCACACACCATTATAATCTGTGCTGCATTCTCTGGTAGGTATTAAAGTGCACCCTCATATGTGTCCAGACAGCTGAGCTGGCTTTCAGTACACTGAACACATGCTTTGCAGTGTTTCTGGTTGTTACATGCTCTATTGTACATCACCATTGCAAAGCTGGATGGGTAAGTGTATGGGATCATTAGCCATGACTCAAGTGGATAATCACAGTCCTAAACTGTGGGGAATAAAAACACACTTGTTCAGCATGGGCATTGTTGTGAGGGGTATCCTTAGCTTACATCCTAGCTGTGCTCCTGTACTTACCCTGTAGTAGTCCCTCAGGTATTTCACCTTGTTGAAATGTAGCCCTCAGTCCACTTTCCCTCCATATGGCAGTATCATGGACACTTCCAGGATGTGTTGCCATGATGTTTGTTATGCTGCCATCTGCTGCATACACAGCCTGGCAGTTCAGAAATGGTCAGCCCTTTCTGTTTATGTATTGGTCTAATTCAGGATGCACTGGTGTCTTGATAGGTAAGTGTTTACAATCTATAGCACCGAGTAAGTTTGCAGTATTGTAAAAACTGAAACATTACAGTTCTCCACTACATGGGGGGCAGGTGGATAGAAAGTGGATATACTCATCCACATTGCTGCCAGGAATTTTATCAGGATATGGCTGGCAGATGTCTGTGACACTTCCACAACATCCCTCACTGTCTCTGGAATGTCCCAGATGCAAGTACACCCAGGCGGAGACCAGGATCGGCCTTAGGTCAACTTGTGCCCTAGGCAAAAGGGCTCCACTGCACCCCCCCACCATACTACCTGGTGCCCCCATCCTGGTCTACCTACACCAAATAAATACTGGAAAGGCGTCCCTACCAGAGCGGCACCCTAGGCGCCAGAGACACACTTTGGATTCAAAGGAAATGGGGTTTCCTTCCAGGGTCTGCACAGATATGTGTGGGGCACACGTGTTGCAGACAGCCCACATCAGTTGTTTGTCTAGTCAGTACCAGTTGATTATTTGCTAGACTGATGGCTTGATTAGTTGCAGCCTTACTCTAACTCTAGTCGACTTCCTTCTAGGGTACATTCCCACATCCTCATTCATGGCTTGTATCACTGCAGCCTGTTGCAGTTCATTAAATGCAGGTTGCATTTTTGATATTGTTACGGGATATGACAGAATCCGTAGTAGTAGCTTCTGTTCATTGTAAGCTGTATAACATACACTGATATTATGGAAACAGAGTCAGCACTGCAATTTGTCACATTTAAGTTGTGTTTGGTTTGCCCAATGTGTTTTGGAATCAGCCGGGTGTGTGCAGAATTCATAATTATTCTACGCTGAATAGCTAAATACTCAGAGTGCTTTTGGCATATTTCCTGAAATTGCATTCACAGCTGGTGCACTGAAGTTGTCCTTTGGATTGCTGTGCTGTTCACAAATAGCTTCCGTGAACTTTATAGAATCTGGCCCATTGTCTAAACAATATCCCTTTCTCTAAGAGTATGTCCTTTTCACTCAAACTAGTTCTGTTATACTAGGGTTGGTTTTTTGAAAATTATTTTTTTTTTATTTAACTGATTGGCAATATGTAGAAATCAATATTTTGAATGTCAGTTAATAACTGGGAATATACTCTTGTAACTGAAGCTTTTGAAAATCTAACTGGTGATTTCTGGCCTTTTTGTTGCTATGACTAAAATACAACATTATCCTATCTTATTTTAGAGATTTTGCTTAAGGAGTCAAATATTCTGTTTGCCACTGTACATTTATACAACATCAAATTAGGAATATAAAAAATGCTTGAAACACAAGTCCTGTTGCAATGCACTTTAGGGCAACATGGTAAGAATTTTGAGTCACTAACTTTTTATTATGCATTATTGTGATTCATCTGGATTGTTTTTTGATGTGGCTGAAATTCTTTTAAGAAGGGAAGCATTGAACATATAATAATATACTTCATCCTTATAAATTAAATAATGAATTGAAGGGTTGTCATGATGGGTAAGGTCTTAACCTCACAAAATACAGGGTTTAATTCTCACCTCTGTTTATTGGCTAGACTTGTAATAGTACGCAGACTGATAGGTTAGTATTTACCCATGAACCCTTGAGTTGTAGCTTTAAAAGTTTTAATTGATTAATTGGTTGTATTAAACAGTTTAGTCATGGTGATCTTTCACTGGAGTAAAATGTTTTGCTCTTCTTTTTAAAGTTGTTTTAAAACTGGAATATTTGGAAATTTTGAAGGTGGTTTGCTGAAGCTTTAATTCTTTGTAAAGAAATTAAAGATGGTTTAAGTTTGGTTACCAATGTTTGCACAATAATCATATGACTGTTTCAGTCACATTTCTTTAGTTTTGTAAGAAGATCTCTTAAGAAAAAATACAAAATGTGAAAAAGAAGGCAGAACTATGGGGAATGCTTTAAAAATTAAGCAGTAATATGTTTTCTGTAGAGCATGACTTTTCATTAATATTTTTGTTAAAAATTATTTTGTTAAACAAGATATATTTAATTCAACTGCCTTTTATTGGGTTAACCCAGCCACTGGGGATGCACAAGCCAGTGCATTTCTTTGTGCCGGTCCCAAGCCCGGATAAATGGGGAGGGTTGCGTCAGGAAGGGCATCTGGTGTAAAACTTCTGCCAAAAATTACTGATGCGGAGAACTTTTCATAATTGCATACCGGATCGGTTGAGGCCCGGGTTAACAACGACCGCCACCAGTACTGTTAGCCAACAGGGTGCTGGCGGAAATTGGGCTACTGCTGGCCGAAGGAGAAGAGGAGGCGGCATGCCCAAGGCAGGAAGATAGGAGGAAGGTTAGGAGTGTAGCAGTGAGGGTAGGAACTTTGAATGTTGGCAGTATGACTGGTATAGGAAGAGAGCTAGCTGATATGATGGAGAGAAGGAAGGTTGATATATTGTGTGCAAGAGACCAGATGGAAGGGAAGTAAGGCCAGGTGTTTAGGAAACGGGTTCAAATTGTTTTATCATGGTGTGGATGGCAGGAGAAATGGGGTAAGGGTTATACTAAAGGAACAATATGCCAAGAGAGTTTTAGATGTGAAGAGTGTCTGACAGAGTGATATTTATGAAGCTGGAAATTTATGGTGTAATGATGAATGTTGTTAGTGCATATGCTCCACAAGTTGGGTGTGCGATGGATGAGAAAGAGAAATTTTGGAGTGAGTTGGATGAAGTTGTGGTGAGTGTACCCAAGGGTGAGAGACTAGTGATTGGAGCGGACTTTAATGGGCATGTTGGTGAAGGGAACAGACGGGATGAAGTGATGGATAGGTATGGTGTTAAGGAGAGGAATGCAGAAGGTCAGATGATTGTGGATTTTGTGAAAAGGATGGACATGGCTGTGGTGAATACGTATTTTAAGAAGAGGGTGGAGCATAGGGTGACGTACAAGAGTGGAGGAAGATGCTCACAAGTTGATTATATACTATGTAGGAGGGCCAGTCTTAAGGAGATTGGAGACTGTAAAGTGGTGGCAGGGGAAAGTGTAGTTAAGCAGCATAGATTGGTGGTATGTAGAATGACGGTGATCAAGAAGCGGAGGAGGAGTGTGAAAGCAGTGCCAAGGATTAAATGGTGGAAGTTAAAAAAGGGTGATTGTGAAGTGGAGTTTAGGGAAGAGTTAAGACAGGCACTGGGAGGCAGTGGAGAGTTACCAAATAGCTGGGTAACTACAGCAGAACTAGTAAGGGTGACTGCTACAAAGGTGCTTGGTGTGACATCTGGACAGAGGAAGGAGGACAAGGAGACCTGGTGGTGGAATGAGGAAGTACAGGAGAGTATACAGAGGAAGAGGCTGGCGAAGAAGAAGTGGGATTGTCAAAGAGATGAAGAAAGTAGACATGAGTATAAGGAGATGAGGCGCATGGCAAAGAGAGCGGTGAAAGCTAAGGATAAGGCATATGGAGAGTTGTATGAGAGATTGGACACTAAAGAGGGAGAAAAGGACCTGTACCGATTAGCTAGACAGAGGGACAGAGCTGGGAAAGATGTGCAGCATGTAAGGGTGATAAAGGATAGTGAGGGAAAGGTACTCACAAGAGAGGAGAGTGTGTTGAGTAGATGGAAAGAGTATTTTGAGAGGCTGATGAATGAAGAGAATGAGAGAGAGAAGGTTGGATGATGTGGGGATAGTGAATCAGGAAGTGAAACAGATTAGCAAGGAGGAAGTAAGGGCAGCTATGAAGAGGATGAAGAATGGAAAGGCTGTTGGCCCAGATGACATACCAATGGAAGCATGGAGGTGCTTAGGAGAAATGGCAGTGGAATTTCTAACTAGATTGTTTAATGAAATTTTGGAAAGTCAGAGGATGCCTGAGGAGTGGAGAAAAAGTGTTTTGGTACCTATCTTTAAGAATAAGGGTGATGTGCAGAGCTGCAGTAACTACAGAGGGATAAAACTGATTAGTCACAGCTTGAAGTTATGGGAAAGAGTAGTGGAAGCAAGGTTAAGAAGGAGGTGATGATTAGTGATCAGCAGTATGGTTTCATGCCAGGAAAGAGCACTACATATGCAATGTTTGCTCTGAGAG
>NC_056729.1:1658012281-1658037281 GCF_019279795.1 Protopterus annectens
TCAAAAGTTGGAATGGAAGGTGATTTCCATTTTCTCATAATACATTTTCTGGCAACTGCCAATATTGACCAAAGAATATATTTATTATTATTATTCAATATAACAAAATCAGTTACATTAAAAAAAAATAAATATTTTGATAAAATGAAGGAATCACTGAAAATAGCTTGAAGAAATTTAGCAATATCTTCCCAAAATTTCCTTATATGAGAGCATTCATAAAAAATATGAGACCAATCAGCTTTACAAACTACTGAACATCTCCAACATTTTACTTCCTTAGAGAGATTAAATTTAGCAATTTTATTAGGAGTGTAAAAGGCTCTATGTAAAAATTTCCAAGAAAAAATCTTCCAATCTGCAAATTAGAAGTTAATTTAATAGAAAGTAAAAGATTAGCTTTATTTTCAGATGTTAGAGACAACGTAAAATCCTTAGTAATAAAGTCCCAAAATTTCTGATTAGGGATAGATTTGTAATTAATAATAATTTTATAAAGTTTTGATATTAAATTTTTCCAAGTGCATTCTTCTTGCAATGTTCCGTGTATAAGAGCTATACATTTTGGCAAAGAATTATAAGAAGAGGTTTCTATTGTTCTGCATAAATCTTGAGTGAATGGAATTAAACTATTAAGGGCTAACCAATCTGTTTTAGGTAAATTAAAATTTGTGATTAAATTATGTGCATCCAGGGTAACTAAATTGATTGTGCAATGATACCAACAAGTACATTTTTTCTCTTCCCATTTACTAAGAATATCCATATTAATATCATTGAAGAAGTTTTTTTGTAATTTTGAAAGGATATAGTAACTGTATCTACAATTTAATATCAATATTATTATTAACAAAACTTCTAAAAGTATTATAAATAGAGTTTATATAATTTAGGTGAGTTTAGTAGTATTATACTGTAAATTAATACAAAGTGCATACCAAATCTTATTACTTAGATCATTAAATTGCAATTGTTTTATTAATTTATTTTCATTTAGTATAACAACTGCCTGTAAAGATTTCCAAGCTGAAGAGTAGTTTGAATTAATCCAATTTAAAATTATTTTAAGATTAGAAGCTTTAATATATGATTCAATATCTGGAAAATGTATTCCCGCTAACTCCCATGGTCTAATATGATTTGATAAGGCTATTCTAATTTTTTTGGGTGCCATAAGAATTTTAATAAAATTTTATTTATTGTTTTTAAAGTATTTTTATTGGGTAGTATAAGAATAGATAAATCAATATAATTTATTTTGGGTAACAAAATCATTTTAATTAATTATAATCTGTCTTCAAAATTTAAATGTAAATTATTCCATTTTTCTGTAAGATCTTTTATAATTTTTACAATGTTATTATAATTAGTATTTAAAGTTAAATCAAGATTTTCACATATTTCAACTCCTAGATATTTTAAAGAAGAGACCCGTTTCCTAATAATTTTATTTGCATTCAATTTAATGTTATCATTACTTTTTTATTATTTAAAATTATATGTTTAGATTTAGAACTACTAATTTTAATCCTGAAATACAATAAAATTTTTTAATTAATAGCTCTAATTCTTGTAAAGACTCATCTGAATTGTTTAAAGTAAGTAGAATATCATCCGCAAATAAAATTATCTTAGAATCATATTTATTAATTATATTAAATCCTTTAATTTTAGGATTAGATTGTATTGTAAAAGAGAAAGGTTCTATTGCTAGAGCAAATAAGATTGGGGACATTGGGCATCCTTGTCTATTACCTTTAGTTATTTCAACAGATTCAGATACAAATGGACCTAATTTTACATAGGCTAAATTATCATTATAAATATGTTTAATAAAATAAATAAATTGGATGGGAAACTTATATAGTTCAAGAATTTTAAAGAGAAAATCCCAATTTAGTGAATCAAACGCTTTCTCAATATCAAGGGCAATTATGAGAGCTTCTTGATTTTCTCTATTCAAAATATCTATGGTGGTTATAATTCTTTGTATATTATCTTGAGTATGTCTATTATATATAAAACCCGTTTGATCTTCAGTGATAAGTTGCTTTAGTGATTTCTTGAATCTATTAACTAAAATAGACATTAAGATTTTATAATCATTATTGATCATAGAAATTGGCCTATATGAACTGCACAAATGAGAATCTTTATTTTCTTTTAGTATAGGGGTAATTAATGAATATTTCCATGAAGGTGGAATTATACCTTGTAAGTATGACTCATTTAGAGTCTTATGTAAAACTGATACTGCTGAGTGTGGTAGAAGTTTATAAATCTCATTAATAATGCCATCTATTCTTGGTGCTTTATTGCTTTTACTTTCTTTAATTTTTTCATTAATTTCTTTTAAGGATTTTTTTTTTTAATTTCACTTAAGTTTTCTGGTAGGCTTTTTATTCTAGAAAGGTCCAAATCCTTATCTGAAACTTTATATTGACATTTTTTGTTTCTGTATTGTTCTAAAAAGTGAAACCTAAAGGCATCTAAAAGATCCCCTATATTAGACACTTTTTTTTGTTTCTTCCTTCATGAAACACACTCACAATATTTTCAATAGAGTGTCTTTTAATTCTTAATGCTAGATTATGCATATACTTTGGAGAAACCAATAAAGAATTTAATTTTAATTTTTCTAAAGCTAAATTAGTTTTGTGGGTTAGAATATCATTATATTTTTTATTTAAGGAATCAATTTCTTTATTCTTATTTAAGAATGTTATTGTATTACCATTGTTAATTAATATGATTTGTTTTTGTAAATTAGATAGTTCAGACTCCCATTCCTTTGTTTTATTATTAAACCATGTAATAATTCTGCCATATAAATAAGCTTTTAAGGAGTCCCAGATAATTACTATGTTTACTTCACTATTTAGGTTTTTATCCAAGAAAAACTTTATTTCTGAATCTAACCAAGGTTTAAACTGTTTTAATTTGGTAATATAGGCTGGAATTCTTTTAGTGTAGGACAATTTTGTAAAGTCTACTTGCATTTGAAAAATGAGTGCATTATGGTCAGAAATAGGACATGGGATTATTGTAAAATATTGTATTTTTGTTTTTAAATCTTGAGATATAAAATTTTTATCAATTTTAGTATGAGTCTTATATCTAAAATCACAATGAGAAAAATGCAGAGAATTATTATTTTTAAGATAAAATAAATCAAATAACTGTAAATTATCTATCCATTTTTTAAAATTCTTCCCTATAGGAGAATTAAGAAAATATTTTTTTTATTAGAAGTTTCTGAATCATTGAATAAACAGTTAAAGTCCCCTCCTAGGATCAGGCTACCCTTAGAATTTTTGATTATAAGTTCTATTTTTTTTTATTGTTCTCACACCAATACCAGGAAACCACTAAGCATTAACCGATGTCCGGATCGTATTACTATATTTTATTCTTCTAATCGATAGAAGACCGTCTTTATCCTCATAGTTATAGATAATTTGAGGAGACATAATGCTTTTCTTCCATAATGTTAATGCTCCTCTAGTTTTTTTGACATATGAAGAGTTGGATATTCTTAAATATTCATTTGGGTTCCAAATAAAACTATCATTACTTTTAAAATGAGTTTCTTGTAGAAAGATTACTTGTGCTTTATTTAATTTTAAGTATTTTAATATGTTAGATCATTTCACTGGATTATTTAAACAGTTGGGAACTTGAAATTGTATGGCAATACATACTTGTATTATTTAAATCCTGCATATCCTTCTTGAAAAGGCTATATTTTAAAAATAAATAGCTAACTTTAATTAAAAGATAAAACTTAAAATTAAATTGAGACCTGAAAAGAAGAAATATTTTTTAAAATAATAAGTTAACTTCAGTAAAACCTTTATCTGACATGGAATGAAATCCATTCGCAATCTGAGAGGACAAAAATATCCAATCAGATTATCCATCCTACCAAAGATTTGAAAATATTGCCTAATTTGAGGCTCCAATATGCGAAATATATATATATTTTATAAATTAATTAATATGAGAGAACAACAAATATTAATGTAATATATACTAAAATGATTAAATATTTAATAAAACTGAAAGTCTCTAAAAATCCATACATTCTTCACCAAACTAGAAATAGAAGCCTAACAATAAATGAAGACGTTTTATCAAAAATGTTTCAAGGTTAAATGTATTGTAAGTCATACTATGACAATTTCAAAATACTTAATAGTTTCTCTATTTTTATTATGAATGAAAGTGATGTTAGTATAATATAACTGATAACTAAATTAATAATACCTATTAATCCATGCATGTTAATGGCTAAGAGACAGTATACTAAGAAATCATTCATGAGATGTAATAAGTCATAAGACTTTAAATAGATGAATTTATAATAGTCATCATTTCACTAACACTTCTAATTAAATATATAACTATATACAATTACTCAAAATGTTAAGCTTCACACAATAAAATGTTATCATTGTCTTACTATCCCATATTCATTTTATAGACTTTAATATGATTTAATATCATTACCTCACTTCTATTGGTATTTGAAACTATATTAGTAAATCTAGTAACATATACTTGGAATGTACTATGTTTACCAAATTTAGAGCAATGGAAAAAAGCAAGCTGAATTTACTGCTCAAATAATATTTATCATTTGTGGTATTCCATTAAATTCCACCATGACCTCATGTAGCATCCAGAATTCCATATTTTCCACCATTTAAATTCTCACCTGGAAGACTGGTTATGATAACATAGCAACCCAATGAAAGCTGAATCAACCCATGAGTCATTACCTTTTGCTCCTTAACTTCTGCCCCAAAACCAGTCACCTGCCTAATGTGTCACTTCAGATTACTACACACAAACATTAAAGACAGTCATTATATACTGACCACTAATCCTCAGTAATTCCCCAGAAAGCCACATGCTTATATCTTGTAGATAACAAACCAAGCTAGGCAGATAAAGTTCATTCACAAAACAATGATAGCTAAGAAGTATGATTATAGCACCAGAATATTAAATCTTTACTTTATTACTAAAATTACTTCCTTGCCTTTATATTTTCCCACAATTGATTCTCTAAACCTCTATTTGTCTATTTATGACTTATCAATTAACACCTATGCATACACCCACACATACACACACACACACACACATGCATACACACATACACACACACATACATATTCACAAAGAATTAAATTTTAGTATTCTTCTTATTAACCTTATATTACTGTTGCTACCCAGCCTACTAATTGAACTGTTTTATAAAACTCTATATACCTCTCAATTCCAAAGAACCTTGCATAATTACAGTTTTTTATCTCCAATTTCTGGCTCATCAGTCACAAAAAACATACGGCCTTCTCGTAAATCACCCAGGACTGTAGTCATCAACAATGATAATATTTAAGATTTCCTATCATTCAGATAATGTATTATTAAATCAAAGACTGCTTTCTAACAATAGATAATGTTTACTATGACAAGAAACAGGAACTGCACAAATTGTAAGATGTGCCATTAAGGAATTAATGATTCCATCCTAAATCAAATGGGCAGAGGGAGTGTATGTGATAATATTTTGTTTTTGGCGTAATGTGAATAATATTTCTATATGCCTTATTCCATTATCAAATGCATTTTGTCTGCAGTCTTCTCAAGAGAAGGAACTGTCATTCTAACCTTTTTTTTTTTTTTTTTTTAAAAAAGCATAACAACATATCCATAATTGAATATATCTGTTCACATCAAGAGCATAAAGGGAAAATGAATTCAATCATATGACTTTTGTAAAATGTCCTATTCTCTTATCTCTAAAGGAAGAGCAACAAGTAAAATATTTTGCTACAGTGTTTATGATATGAACCATCTCTCTTTGACAAAAAATAGTAGAAAAACTGACTTTCAAAGTATTTTTAACAATGTTTGCCACATCACTACATCGGTATTAAACATACATTAAACGTGCCAACTGGATATCGAGACAACAATGAGAAGGCCTTCTTTATTCTTACATGTAAAATCCTTTGAGGTAAAACAGCCGTTTTTCAAAATTTTAGTTATTAAGAGAAAAGGTTTCAGTACAAACAATGCATTAATACTTGAAATTGGTGCAGCAGCATACCACAGACCTAAAAGTAACCTAACCTCCACAGATCATGCTTCTTAGCTATGGGACGCACTTCTGAACAGTAATAGAAACTGTCGGTCATCTAAAGACTTCAGAAATATTTGAATATTTTAATAATTAAACATACAGATATACGAGTATTATAGCGTGTATGTAAATAGTAGTGTATGCGATTACATATCTCACACGTGCGAGAAGCCAAAATGTTCACTTATTTAGTATGTTAATCTATTCAGAATGTTTGGGCACGACGTCATCTTTAATTAGCATATCACAGCTTACGTTACTATGGAAACCAATACTATGCGAAAGCTAAATATAGAATTGATTAACTTTGTTTTTAAACTAGTAAAACTTTAAACAAACATCTGTTAATGTTCTACGTATCCTCTAGGCAAGCACCAATTACCGGAAAACAGCAAATAAATAACATGAGCTGTATGCTAGTTCCAAGAGAGAAAAAAGAAAAAAAAATATGTGTAACTAAAGGGAAACTATACATAAATGTTTAAGATAACACTCGGTTCATTGTCAAAAGCGATCTACTCGTATCGCTTGAATCTAAACATCTAAACAATCACGAATGCAGTCAAGGAAAGACAAGCCGCCTCATTTTCACAAACATAGCTCGAGACTGCATTTCGTGAAGGAAGACACTAACTATCAGTTTCGAATACTGAAACGCTAGTTCAAATCAGATGAGGTGATTATGTGTGAAAACCAGGTTTTGACAGGATGATACGTTTCAAGAAGTTGTCAAACACATTTCAGTAAACACATATTCCTATAAAATTAACTCCTATGATTAACTTTCATATTACCAACCATACGATTGAAATCTTAAAACCATTTAAAGGTTAGAATCTAAAATAAAGTAAAGCATTTGTACACAGAAACTATCAATGTTATGTAATATTTTAAACGGTTCTATTCATATGTGAGAAATTTTATTTTAATTTATGTTAAATATTTCATTGAAAAAGTGAGTAAAAGAGTATTTGCAAATAAAATAAATTAGTGATACATACTTTTTAGATGTTCATGAACATTTTATAGTGTAGGCTGATCTTTGAGAGAACTTAAAAGTCCAAAACTTTTAAGACCAGTCTTTAGCTTCTTCTTCTTCACATCTGATGAATTATTTTTGTCAGATGATCTTTTGAGAGTTGAAGATGGTGACCATTCCGGAATGTAATGATATTTTTGTTCTGAATAAAGGAAACAGCTTATTCGATAGTATTGAAAGTTCTCAGTTCATTTTGGTGAGTAATTTTGATTTTAGCTGGATAGACAAGTTGAGCTTTAATTTTATTTTGTTTTAATAGTATTACTAATGGCCAAGAGTATTTTCATCATTTCTAAAACTCTTGTGGAATAGTCATTGTCAAACCTTATTTGGTTTCCTTTGAATGACAAAGGACTTTTCCTCCAGGCTCTTTTCAGTACAAGTTATTTGTCTAGAAAGGATAGTAATTCACAACTATTGACCTTGGGGAAACATTAGGAGAAGATGGTATAGGTTTTCCAATAGCCCTGTGTGCTGTTTCAATTCCATAGGACAAACTTTCTTTTAAGTCCAAAATTTCAGGGAGCCAGGCACTTAGAAAGGAGATGATGTCTTCTCCTTCAGACTTCTCAGGAACACCGAAAATTCTGATATTAGTTCTCCTTTCTCTATTTTCAACATCATCAACTTTATTTATCAGCCACTTATTTTGTTGCAATATAAGTTCACAGTGAGATTCATCTTCTTTTAGCCTTCCATCTATATCACTCAGAGAAGTTTCGATGTTCAAAATTTTAGATTGTTGTTTCTGGAGAATTTCCTTTAAAACATCTGTTTGTTGTTGACAGTTTACCTTTACATTTTCAAGATTATCAGTAAATCTGTCCATCTTTAAAGATAATTCCTGAAGAGTGGCTGACATAGACTGGATCTCTTTTTTTAGTGAAGAATCAGAATGAGAAGCTTTTGAGTTGCTCATCTCTGTTCAGGTAAGTAATCATAAAATTTGACAGGAAAATCTTTAAGAAAACACTTCGAAGTTGAATATCTATTAGATTATAGGTTCTAGAACAAATTATTCAACTTTTAGACAATAGATGATAGAATTTTAATTAATAATTCCCTGTTTTCTAGTAACTGATGTGGAGCTCAAGAAAAAAGCTGTTACCAGTTGGCCATTAAGGCTCCACCCCCCCGACACACTTTTCTGATGTACTTTCACTCAATCCGTTTTATGTATGTGTGTGTGTGTGTGTGTGTGTGTGTGTGTGTGTGTGTGTGTGTGTGTGTGTGTGTGTGTGTGTGTGTGTGTGTGTATATATATATATATATATATATATATATATATATATATATATATATATATATATATATATATGCATTTATTTATTGATTTATTTACTGTTTTTACTCTTCCATACATTACAAACCAAATAACTGTCCACATAGCAATGATTTTGTGTGGTACTTAATCTATTAAAACCAAAAATCATAACAGCATAGAGATGTGAGGCAGTGATTCATATAAACATCTATCCTGTTGGATGGGTGTTCATAAATTCACTGTTGGTATGACTGGCCTGGATCTCTTTGAAATGTAAAGGCAAAGGGTGGCTCCTGACAAGGTGAAAATGGCTTTGTGGCTTAGTTGCCTTCAAACTCTTATGATCTATTGATTTATGACATTGATAGACTGCTATTTGAATTGTCAGAGTGAGGCTATTAGGGGTGGCTATGGTGGTGCAGTGGTTAGCATTGCCACTTCACAGCAAGAGGTTCTCCATTTTGATTCTCAGCTGGGGTGCCTTCTGTGTGGAGTCTGCATGTCCTCCCTGTGGTCATGTGGGTTTCCTCCAGGTGATCCGGTTTCCTCCCAAAGACATGCAGTAGGTGGATTGGACACTCTAAATTGGCCCTAGGTGTGAGTGTGTGCCTTCTGTGGAAGGTTGGGTGCCAGGCTGGCAACTTGACACCGTAAAACTCCACTGCCAATCATGAGCAGACAGATGATCTGCTGTGCTGACCCCTAACCGGGAAAAGCCAGAAGAAGAAGAGTGAAGCTATTAGCTTTGTTGTAGTAACTTAAGTCCTTGTCATTAATATATCAGCCATTCAAAGTAGAGATAAACATCCCAGAAACTTGTCAATCTCCCAGTGAAGTTAGTAGGTTTATTTTACTATTTTGAATGTAGGAAGATAATGGAGAGTACCAATATCAGGAAAGTACCACTGCTCAACATTTGTTATAACAAGCTTATATTATTTGGGGGTGGGGTCTTTTGTCACAGATAGGGGTATCACTTTGTGTTATTGTTGAAATTAAATTAATTAGAAAATGAGGCACAAGATGCTGAGCTGGGGTGGGAGAGGAATGAATGGTCAGTATCTGTTGGTGATCCTCAGGATGGTGGCCTGGGGAAGTCTTTCTTCAACTGTGACTTCTACTTATGTCTGAGATTCATATCTAGTAGTGCAGAAGTGCATTCCATTGGAGCAGGTATGGCAGGAAAGCTATCAATTTTCTGTAAGAGGTCATGGACACTCTACATACTGTGTGGCCCCGTTACATGCTACACATGCTGTTGGGGGGGTACTAATATTTTACAAAGGTTAATGTACTGGGGAAAAAGAGGATGGAGAAGACACTACTGCACAGTATGGCATGCTAATGAGATACTACCTGCAGGTATCACTGCAAACTGAGATTGCAAACACTACTCTAATAATAATAATCATAATAATAATAATAATAATAATTAATTGTGCAGTTCCACCTGCAGTGTGAATTGCATGGGGTTAAGCTATTGCTGATGGTGTATATTTATAAGGAATTTGGATATGAGTGATTTCTTCTGCTGCACTAAACATGTCTATTGATAATTGATTGACATTGCTGCACAGAATAAATTTTACACACACCTGATTCAGATGGAGTGTACTCCTCTTAAGATGATTTTTTTCATTGGATTAATATTGGCTTAATAATATGTATTTATTTTTAGTTTGGGAAGACTTCAAAACTACTAAGTAAGTTAGACATTTGCAAAGTCCTCTGCTGCTAGTCCCTTCTTCATGAAAACTGCTTGTGATGTAAGTTATGTCTGTTTGCTATTAATTGGACTTAATATGCCAATCAGAGCTTTAGGTTTTTGTACACTTCTTGCAGAACTAGAATGCTGCATTATTGGATTATTATATCTAAACAGTTAAACATACCCAGGGATCAAAAGGAACCCCAGCAAACAAAGGCTGCTGTAAAAAGACCCTGGGCTAGACTCAATAAACCCTACACAGCTCGCTAAAACCATGTGTGTATTATGTCCTGACACTCACACAACAGTGTGCCAATTTCTATTCAGTAAGCAGCTCTACAAAGTGCGTAGAGCCTTCCAAGCACAGTAAGCACCATGTTATGCTAATTACTGCATAAGACGCTGAATTGTATGCTAATCAACCAATCCAAGACGGAGGAGCTACTCAAAAAGCTGTAAAACAATTGTGTGCAGTTAGTGCAGGTGTTTACCTCGAATTCTAAACATATTGGAATACAGCCACAGAAAGTACACTTGAGGGAAAGAATGTTAGGGGTTGCTGTTGCTCTTCTGCATGTGTATGTGCAATAGGCTGAAGTCTATGCTGCTGCTGCTGATAAACCTTCTGCAAGAAAGAGAAGGAGAAGGGTGTTTAAACTTCATTTAACTTTTCATGGTCTGCATGAGGTGGAAATAGTTGAGCACTACAGACTGGATAGAGGCACACTCCAGAAACTCTGCAACCTCTGTTGTCCTCAGGTGAGACAAAGGGATAAACAGAGGGCAACCAATACTTTTGGAGGTTAACATATGTGTAGCACTCAGAGTTTTAGCTACAGCAACCTTACAGAGACCAACAGGGGGCATGCTTGGGGCATCACAGGCATCAGCATTCAGGATCCTACATCAATTCCTAAATGCTATGCTACACCATGCTAATGACTATATATATTTCCCCGTTAACCCTGAAGACACATCTACAACCACACAAGATTTCTACCCCATAACACACTTCCCTGAAGTATTGGGTATCATAGAGTGCATGCACATTGAGATCAAAGCACCAGCAAGAAACAGGGAAAGATCCACATAAAATGAAAGGGCTTCCACTCCATTAACTGCCAGGTCATGTGTAACACTAAGAGAATCATCCTGAATGTGTGTGCTGGCAACTCCAGCAGTTACCACGACTCCCATATTTGGCACAACTCATAGCTCTACCAGAGGATTTCCAAGGGGTATATCCCACAAGGTCATTTACTGGGGAATGCACTCACACTATAGCTGATGATGCCCATCATAAATGCACACACACCCAGAGAGGAACACTACAGGCTTAATGAGGCACTTGCTCAAACAAGAACTATCACAGAGCGTGTGTTTGGGCTGCCAAAATAACAGTTTTACTGCCTAGATACATCGGGGAGCCCTGAAATATGATTCCAGTGCTTGTGCTGTAATTATCACTGCCTGTGCTAGCCTACATAATATTACCCTGAAAAAAACAGCTGCAACAGGAACACCAAGGGGAAGAGGCACACATTCCACTAAGACTGGCAAGGTCACCACAGCCTCACTCAAATGAGAACTCAGAGGGGGATCCACCAGCCACTGTGGGTGCAGGCAGAGATAGGCGTGCACAATATGTCCTTGCATTGACTAAAAGGCAATGCATAGCACACATGTTGGCCACCTAAGGGGTACAGCTTTCATCCAATGCATATACATACAGTAAAACTAATGCCAAGCTGTGCTCACAACCCTTACTTACCCATGTAATGTCTGTGCACTGCTATCATCAGACACAGTGAGCCCCGAATTACTATAGTTGCAATTGCAGGACTACTGAGGTAAGTGTTGAACGTGGAACAGGAAAATAAATGGCTAAAAACACAAATAAATAGCAGATACTTGCATGCTGTTACTTAAAATGTATTCTAAGTCGAATATGTATGAGTTGTCCAGCAATGACATTAATATGTGACAGGAATACTTTATGTCAATATATTTCTGTCATTTTCAAGGTAGTAATCACAATAATAAAAAGGCTATAAGAAATCAGTAAATGTTTCAAAATAGCATCACCAGTACATATACTAACCACTCCATTAGCTACGCACCCTGTGCATCAGAAAAAAAAATGCATACATATTTCTGAATCCAAAACATAGAAACTAGGTGATGGTGCAGTTATCATCGTTTGCACAGGGTGTTGTTTGGGAGAGCAGGAGGCCAAGGCTAACACCAAAGTAGTGACTGTATGTGAGTAAGAAAGACAGGCATGCAGGAATGTAGCTAATTATCAAATGGCTACTGAGACAGAATGAACTGCAAGCCTTATAAATGCTTCCTGTACCTGTTATGTGTGGGTGTCTGTTTGGGCACTCATTGTGAAATGTGTGCATGTGAGTGTCTGCATGAACACAGCCAAGTTCTGTGCTAGTGCTATGCCCTGACATGTTGGACAGGTGTGCGCCATGCATAGTAAAGGTATCAGTTCATTGTGTCACCCCCGACCATGAGAACTGGCTCTGTCAGGAGTTGCACAGGCACATCCACGCCCATGGTCAGATGTACTGCTGCTACCTGAATGTCAGCACCAAAATACAGTGAAAAGCATCAAATGAGGCTAGTAAGTTAAATACATAAGTATTTTATTAAGGTATAATGAGCATCCCAGACCGGTTTCAACCAACAGGCTTTCCTCAGTGGGAATGAAAGTAGTAACAACTGTGAAGTGACACACACACACACACACACACACACACACACACACACACACACACACACACACACACACACACACACACACACACACACACACACACATATATATATATAAAACATGAATCATCCAATAGGATTCTTCCCAAAGTGATCTTCCCAATATTCGAATTGTTTCCTGTGTGAATATATAAAACATGAATCATCCAATAGGATTCTTCCCAAAGTGATCTTCCCAATATTCGAATTGTTTCCTGTGTGAAAAATAAAAAGAGAATGAAAAGTTATACAATAAAACCACATTGTTAGTATCTAATGTAATTAATAAAAGTAAAAATAAAACACATAATATTATAAATGGTCATTCAAACCGGGTGACAACAAAGCACCCAGCTTAATGATCCAATACTTCTCTTTTTTGGTGAGAACTGAATGCCATCCTTGTTTGTTGGATCTGTCACCAAGAATTCTGTCAAGCACATTGGTCACTACCATATATAATCAGGTTTATTGGCATTATTTTTGGTAAGTGCCAGGATTACCTCTCTGAAGAGTCGGCTTATGTTATTAGACTGGATATATAGGGTTATTAGCTCAGTACTTTTGACAGCTTACAGCATATACTATTATTTTGACTTTTTCCTACAAGCAGCAACATTTTTTTGGGATCTGAAAAGATCTATCATTCCACAGCTCATTTTCATGGATCTTGAAACAATACTTCAGGGGCTTTGTGCCGACAAAAACGACATTGGGGTTTTTGTCATACCAAATGAGAATGGTATTCCACAACAAACAGATCCAGTTGACGGCTGTCAACATTGATTTTCATAAACCTAGTAAAAGTATAAAAAGTTTGAGAACAAACATATGGCATTTGAGGCTTTTTAAAGCCTACATGAATAAGAAAATAACCCCTAGGGGTCTGAGAATCAAAACCCAACCTTTAGCAAGTAAAACTGATGAAGCTTTGAACAATGAATGGTATCAAGCCCAACAACAGGCATCTATGAACTTTGTTTGAATATTAAGTTTTTACTATCAACGAACTATTGAAACTAACGTGTGGGGAAGTCAAAATTTATGAGGGGCACTCACAATTTTCTATATTCCTCAATAAGCTGTCAAAAGAACTGTTGGTATTTGAGAAAGAAATCAAGGATAAGAAAATCAAAAAATTCAATACAGATTTAACTGATTACCAAAGGGGATGACCTTTTGAAACTACCAAAAATGTTAGATTTATGAACATCAGACAGAACCCTGGTAGGAAAATAAAAAGACCCAAATCAATACTGAAGGGGTCTCATACGTACAGCAGTACATCAGTGGAGGATTCCTTCACTACAGACACTGAAGGGACTAAAACTGGTGAATCCCCGGTTTCCAAGAAATCTAAGAACCAGACCCATCCTTTAAACACATTAGGATGAGGGGTGGGAGAAAGCATAGATGGTACAAAGATAGATACAATTGAGGGTCTTCTATATTTATGAGACAATAGATGGTAACATTTTGAACATTTCTCAAACTGTTTTAACAGAGGACTAAAAGAAACTTTTGAATAAAGGTTTGAATTTTCTTCCTGGGTTTTTTGTCGATGAATCAGATATAGTTAATGACATTAATGACTTTTGCCGCAGGATTAACCTCAAACATTTCTTTGGATCTAGATCTAACTCTCAAAGATCTAATGAATTCAAATTTCATAAATCCAACTTTGTACCACCCTCTTAGGGTATCATATCCGATACGGTGAAGACACATCTCACGGTCAAGGATCCACAGAAACAAACATTATATCTTTTACCCAAGATACATAAATGCCTTAATAAACCTCCTGGAAGACCAATTGTATCTGGTATGGGTTCATTGACTGAACCACTATCTGAGTTCCTCACATTATATCTCAAACCATTGTTTGGCCTTATTTGTGCCAGAATACAGGACACTACACAATTTCTACACATCATCTTTGATAATCAACTGGAACCTGACTGGCTACTCTGCACCCTGGATGTTAAGGCTCTATACACCAATATACCACATTGGGCTGGATTGGAAGCCCTCAATTTTTGGTTAGACAAAGCCCAACCCATACATTTAGGCTGATAGTGGCAGGGGCAGGAGGAATCACTGAACCTATAGGCAAATTCATTGATTGTTTGACCAAGAGATTCATTCCCCTGCTCACGCACGTATGTAAGGATTCTTGGCATTTTTTGCGTGACTTTCCAACTACTAAGTTTTCCCCTGAGCTATTTTTGGTGACTATTGATATCAAAGATCTGTTTTCAAGTATACCTCACACTGAGGGTCTGGATTGGTTTGGTGAATTTCTCACTAAGGAGACGGACATGAACAACAGATTAGTTAACTTGGTAGTTGAATTTATGGAGATTGTTCTACGGAATAACTTCATTTTTTTCAATGGAGAGCTCTTTAAGCAAAGTAAAGGAGTAGCAATGGGGGCATCTTGTGCTACATTCTATGCCAACGTGGTACTCCATGTATGAGAGCATAAGTTTGTTTTGATTCCCCACTGGGAACAATATTTGCTCTTTTACAGACGGTACCTGGACGACATCTGCATTTTATGGGATGGGCCTAAGCACGAGCTTACAAGGTTTCTGGCTCATATTAACACAACCACGGATTTTTTGCAGTTCACCCACTCCATTGACTTAGACCAATTGCATTATTTGGATGTCACCATATACAAAAACCGTTTGAACAATACTTTTCAATCTAAACTGTACCGAAAGCCCACCTTCTCCAACTCCATTTTGCACTATGAGAGTGCACATCCTTTTTTTCAGAAAAAGGGCATCATAAAAGGGCAACTCATTAGGGCAAGCAGGATTTGTAGTGAACAGGTTGACTACATGGCAGAAGTTAAATTTTTGGAAGGTTTATTTTTAGAAAGAGGTTACCCCCTGGATCTTTTTAGAAGCTTGGTTGAAGAAGTTGACTCCAAAAGAGAAACTGTTTACCCACCACTTTTGGGCAAAGTGATGGACACACCAGTTAGTTCAATACCTGCTACGACCAACGACTTTAAAAACAGTTTCATTTATACTTATTCTCTGCATTCAAGGGAAATGGAAGAATCTATTAGAAAATATTGGCCTGTACTTGCCCTCTTTGAAGAATTTAGAGGGTTGCTTCCTGATAGACCCACATTTGCAAGGAGAAGAGGTACCAATCTCAAGGAAATGTTTGAGAAAAAGCAGAATATCAGGAAGAAAATTAATTCAGCTAAGATGGGTACGTACAAATGTGGGGCATGTAGCCAATGCCACGCTATTCTGGATGAAAAATTTATAACCATTCCATCCAGAAGGTTTAAAACCCATCCAACAGGCCACTTTACATGTGGTACTAAGGGGGTGGTTTATTTAGGCCTCTGTACCACATGTAAAAGTTTTTATGTAGGGAAAACGGAAAGGGAGCTCCGCAAGCGGATATATGAACATTTTTATGACATAACCAGAAAAAAGGAAACCAATGCTTTTTTCAAGCACTCCCTGATCTGTTCCAATATTAATTTGAAGTTCATGGTTCTTGAGCAGGTTGAGCCAGATGCCAGGGGTGGTGATTGGGAGTCAACTCTTGAATACCGAGAACTCCTTTGGCAGTTAAAGTTAGATGCAGGGAGACCTCCTGGGCTTAACGGTATGATTAGTATTAAACCAATATTGAAACTAAGGAGGGCAAGGCTCTAGATTGTTATTCAATATGTGAAAATGCATTAAGGATATTTTATATCCTTCCTGATGTAATGGCATTACACAAAAAGGTTTACGTGCAAGAGTGATTCTTTACATATCAGCCCCCTTTCATTACCAGTTGAATGATCTTTTTCTTCAAGAAATTTGTGAGCAAGGTTGTGAAAGCAATAATATATCCATATTAATGACTGTTCTTGGTCATAATTTTATGAGAAATATTAGGTATATGTCATATTTAATTTAAATATAATTTTTAAAAAAAGTAAATGTTTTTAATAACCAAGCAACTCACACTGCAATGTTTAGTGCTAGGGAAATTGTGAACAATTGTTTTTTGGTTACTTTTATGGTTAATATCCCTAGGTACAATGCATACAGCAATATGTAATTTTAAATACATATAATTGTTATTTTTACATTTTAACTTCAGGTTTTAAATGAACTGTTTGATGCATGTTTAAAAGCGCACAGTCTCTTTAAAATGCTGATTAACAGCATTTGCTAATTAAAGGATTCTCTGCTATATAAGACACCTGATGTAACAATATGGTGTCACTTGATAAAGCTCAGAAATTTTCTGAGCGAAAGCGCTTGTGTGTTTTCAACTTTGTTTTCAATTCTGTTTTTATTGGATTAAAGGAACTACTTGAACTTCGTATTGTGTTTGTTTGGAACCAACGAATCTGCTTTTTTGTATTTACTACGAACTATTCCACTTCCTGGTTGCTGGTGCAGCTTTTTCCTGGTCCGGTTCTTTTTACAGTTGCTTGAATTATCCAAAACATGCCTAAGTCTCAATTCCTCAGGATTCGCAGAATCTGCTCCTCAGAAAATAACTATGGAAAATCCCAACAGGATCTGGCCAACAGGTTTAGAGCTAGGGGTTACAAGGAGCTGGACATCCATGGTGCCCAACAAGTTGCTTCCAACTCTACTAGAACCTCCCTTCTTACATATCATGAAAAAACTCAGACTGAACAGGATGAATCCATTCGGTTCATCACATTTGGATGCAACATCAACCTAATTAGGAATGTTATGTCCAAACATTGGAACATTCTTACTGCCAATGATGAACTTACATCTCTGATTGGTAATGTATGTAAGTATGGATATAGAAGAGGCAGGACACTTGGGCCATTTTTTTCACATTTTAAAAGGGTAAGCTTGGCCATACACCACCAACTAACTATGACAGGTGACAAACTATGGGGTACCTACCATTGTGGTCATTGCTCATCATGTCCATTTATTTTCACATCAAAACATTTCACCAGTATAAACACTGATAGGATCTTTGACAAAAATTTTTTTGGCAATTGTAATAGTGGTTGGGTGGTGTACCTTGCAACGTGTACATGTGGTTCATTTTATGTTGGACAAACATTACGACCACTTCGATTACATATGTCTGAGCACCATAGTGACATACGAACCAAGAGAGAGACCAATGCTCTATACAGACATTGTTTACACCACAACTCAGCCAGATTCCAGTTCACTATTATTGACAGAATTCTTGGTGACAGATCCAACAAGCAAGGATGGCATTCAATTCTCACCAAAAAAGAGAAGTATTGGATCATTAAACTGGGTGCTTTGTTTTCACCCAGTTTGAGTGACCATTTATAATATTATGTGTTTTATTTTTACTTTTATTAATTACATTAGATACTAACAATGTGGTTTTATTGTATAACTTTTCATTCTCTTTTTATTTTTCTCACCACATCCATAAACCTCATCTTAGGCTTTCCTCTTTTCCTCTTACCTGACAGCTCCATCCTTAGCATCCTTTTCCCAAGATACCCAGCATCCCTTCTCAGCACATGTCCAAACCAGCGCAATCTCGCCTCTCTTGCTTTGTCTCCAAACTGTCCAACCTGAGCTGACCCTCTAATATACTGATTCCTAATCCTGTCTATCCTAGTCACACCCAGTGCAAATCTTAACATCTTTAACTCTGCCACATCCAGCTCTGACTCCTGCCTTTTCGACAATGCTACCATCTCCAACCCATATAACATAGCTGGTCTCACTACCCTCTTGTAGACCTTCCCTTTCACTCTTATTGGTACCCGTCTGTCACAAATCACTCCTGACACTCTTCTGCACCCATTCCACCCTGCCTGCACTCTTTTCTTCACCTCTCTTCCACACTCACCATTACTCTGAACTGTTGATCTCAAGTACTTAAACTCATCCACCTTTACCAACTCTACTCCCTGCATCCTCACCATTCCTCTACCCTCCCTCTCATTTACACACATATATTCTGTTTTAGCACTGCTGACCTTCATTCCTCTCCTCTCTAAAGCATATCTCCACCTCTCCAGGGTCTCCTCAACCTGGTCCCTACTCTCACTACATATCACAATGTCATCTGCAAACATCATCATCCACCGGGCCTCCTGTCTAATCTCATCTGTCAACCTGTCCATCACCACTGCAAATAAGAAAGGGCTCAGAGCTGATCCTTGATGTAATCCCACCTCCTCCTTAAACGTATCTGTCACTCCCACCGCAGTCCTCACAAATGTCACACTACCCTTGTACATATCCTGTACCACTCTTACATACTTCTCTGACACTCCTGACTTCCTCATACAATACCACAACTCCTCTCTAGGCACCCTATCATATGCTTTCTCTAAGTCCACAAAGACACAATGCATCTCCTTCTGACCTTCTCTTTATTCCTCCAACAACACTCTCAGAGCAAATATTGCATCTGTAGTGCTATTTCCTGGCATGAAACCATACTGCTGATCACTAATCATCACCTCCCTTCTTAACCTAGCTTCCACTACTCTTTCCCATGACTTCAAGCTGTGACTGATCAGTTTTATCCCTCTGTAGTTACTGCAGCTCAGCACATCACCTTTATTCTTAAAGATAGGTACCAAAACACTTTTTCTCCACTCCTCAGGCATCCTCTGACTTTCCAAAATTTCATTAAAAAATCTGGTTAAAAATTCCACTGCCATTTCTTCTAAGCACCACTATGCTTCCACTGGTATGTCATCTGGGCCAACAGCCTTTCCATTCTTCATCCTCTTCATAGCTGTCCTTACTTCTTCCTTGCTAATCTGCTTCACTTCCTGATTCACTATCCCCACATCATCCAACCTTCTCTCTCTCTCATTCTCTTCATTCATCAGCCCTTCAAAGTACTCTTTCCATCTACTCAACACACTCTCCTCAATTGTGAGTATGTTTCCCTCACTGTCCTTTATCACCCTTACCTGCTGCACATCTTTCCCAGCTCTGTCCCTCTGTCTAGCCAATCGGTACAGGTCCTTTTCTCCCTCTTTAGTGTCCAATCTCTCATACAACTCTCTATATGCCTTATCCTTAGCCTTTGCCACCTCTCTCTTTGCCATGCGCGTCATCTCCTTATGCTCATGTCAACTTTCTTCATCTCTTTGACAATCCCACTTCTTCTTCGCCAGCCTCTTCCTCTGTATACTCTCCTGTACTTCCTAATTCCACCACCATGTCTCCTTGTCCTCCTTCCTCTGTCCAAATGTCACACCAAGCACCTTCCTAGCAGTCTCCCTTACTAGCTCTGCTGTAGTTACCCAGCTATTCGGTAACTCTTCATTGCCTCCCAGTGCCTGTCTTAACTCTTCCCTGAACTCCACCTCACAATCACCCTTTTTTAACTTCCACCATTTAATCCTTGGCACTGCTTTCACACTCCTCCTCCGCTTCCTGATCACCAACATCATCCTGCAGACCACCATTCTATGCTGCTTAACTACACTTTCCCCAGTCACCACTTTACAGTCTCCAATCTCCTTCAGACTGGCCCTCCTACATAGGATATAATCCACCTGTATGCATCTTCCTCCACTCTTGTATGTCACCCTATGCTCCTCCCTCTTCTTAAAATACGTATTCACCACAGCCATGTCCATCCTTTTCACAAAATCCACAATCATCTGACCTTCTGCATTCCTCTCCTTAACACCGTACCTACCCATCACTTCCTCATCCCCTCTGTTCACTTCACCAACATGCCCATTAAAGTCCGCTCCAATCACTAGTCTCTCACCCTTGGATACACTCA
The DNA here is from genome assembly GCF_019279795.1 of Protopterus annectens. NCBI lineage: Eukaryota > Metazoa > Chordata > Ceratodontiformes > Protopteridae > Protopterus > Protopterus annectens. The sequence goes on from NC_056729.1 coordinate 1,658,032,974, forward strand.
CCACCACTTCATCCAACTCACTCCAAAATGTTTCTTTCTCATCCATCGCACACCCAACTTGTGGAGCATATGCATTAACAACATTCATCATTACACCATCAATTTCAAGCTTCATAAACATCACTCTATCAGACACTCTCTTCACCTCCAAAACACTCTTAGCATACTGTTCTGTTAGGATAACCCCTACCCCATTTCTTCTGCCATCCACACCATGATAGAACAATTTGAACCCGTTTCCCAAACACCTGGCCTTACTTCCCTTCCATCTGGTCTCTTGCACGCACAATATATCAACCTTCCTTCTCTCCATCATTTTGGGAAGATCACTTTGAGAAGAATCCTATTGGATGATTCATGTTTTATATATATATACATATATATATATATATATATATATATATATATATATATATATACGTGTCTCTTCAAAGTTGTTACTACTTTCATTCCCACTGAGGAAAGCCTGTTGGCTGAAACCGGTCTGGGATGCTCATTATACCTTAATAAAATACTTATGTATTTAACTTACTAGCCTCATTTGAAGCTTTTCACTGTATTTGCTACTGGTAATTTTTGTCTACTTGTATCTGTTCCTGCCTTGCACCTGGTCCTACTTGCAGAGAGTTTTTTTCTGACTTTAGCTACCTGAATGTCAGCAATGTCTGCTGTATGAGCTTTCCTCATGACTATGTCCAGGTCCATGACCCCATGGCCTACCATGTCTATATCTGGACAACTCAACCACTGATGGAACAGTGGAAGTAGTACCACTATGGGAGCAGGATTGGGCATGGCCTTGTCGGCTAACAGCAGATGATGTTGTGGACCTATGGCCATGTGGATGCTGTCCTCCTCCCAGCAGATGTTCTATCATAGACCCTGCCCATTTAATAATGTCATTCATCCAATCCACTGAATCAACTACATGGTGAAGGCAGTCACACGTCAGTCTGTGCCATATCTAGAATCCTGAACATGCCCTTGGAGACCCTAGTGAAATGTGCCTGTGCCCCCATGATGGCCCTAAACATACACTGAGTGGCACGTAATGACATACCAGCATCAGGTAGAGTGGACAGCATGCTTCCTGCAAGCACCCCTACCAACTCTCATGTGTGGCACCTCACCCACACTTTTGCTATGGCCAGAATCAGCTTGCGCTGAAGCTGCAGTAACCACATTACCCTGATCAAGTGTGTCACCCTCAATCTGTCCAGTCTCTGAGGGCTTAGTGGAATGTGTATGTATAGGTATACTGACTGTAACTTAAAGAAATACAGGGAATGTGTGAGTCACAACCAAAGAGTCAGATTCAACCTCTGTACCCCCTGCCTGTGCCTCTATGTGGCCACCACCATCATCATCATCAAAGCCTACCAATACTCCAACATCAGGTGGAAGGAGTCCTACACCTCCACTGTCATGATCACTTGTCATAATAAGCAACAAACAAGGGAATGAAATTCATATTACACTAAATATTAAACCAATATAGATGGTAAAAAAGTAACACTGATCATACAATTGCAGATGGTACAGCAATGCAGACACTCATTACATCCTTCCCACACATACAGATAATTATATATTTAAATAATGCTTAATAGTAAGCTAATAAACATTTGCTTACCATGTGCATATGCCTCAACACTTTGCAAGAAGGATGATCCTGGAAAAAAATAAAGCAAGTAAAGGATGGCAATTAAGCATCACAATGGGAAAAACACAGGGACAGTGAATACACAATCACCTATATGTCCTGTAAGAAATGAAACTGAAACTTGCCTGAGACATCCACCCACACCCATGTGTACTGAACAGCTCTCTAGTATAACTCTATTAATTATCAATAGGTACAGATACAAAAAAAAATTTGCAAGGAGTAGTAGTTAGTCAAATTAATTATTTTATTCTACAACCAAATATAAAAGTAAGCTTACCTTTAAGCTGCTCCTGGGACAAACATGTCCTCCTAGCCACATCAGCACTGACATCAAGCACATGACATGCAGTTCAGAATGAGATATCTGGATCTCTGACAGTGGACATGAACTCCTCATTTAGTGTCAGTGGGGGCTCATTAGCGGGACCCCCCCATAGTCAGCTTTTCTCAGGCAACTCCAGCTGCCCTCCTCCATGCTGATGAAATCACATCAGCGGCCTGCTGCCGTACCTGATCATAATTTCTGCTGTGACCTCCGAGTGCATTGACATCATTCAGTAACTGGTTTTGAGTCTCCTTTCTGGCAGCCATATTCCCAGGTTCCCTCTCTAGCAGAAAGGCTCTACGGAGCCTCAGAACTTGCATTATCACCTTATTGTCTGCATGACTGAAAGGGGGTTTTCGTGGATTTGTAGGCTTGGGTGTCATAATCTATATGACTTAAAATAGAGAAGGATAAAATAGATAAATATCACATAACTAATGCATTACAAAAATAATCAGTCTGTGTACCCTTTTGCTACCATTAAGCAATTGAAACACTCTTTTCATGTAATACAACTGAAGGTAAGTTGTTGTCCCTCCCTCCCCTCTCACACACAGATAAAGGCTTGTACAAGCCAAGGAATACCACATAACTAATGTATATATGTTTCCCAGAAAAATATCAAAATACATGCACATTTTCAACAGAAAAGCACTTGAATCACTTTTCTTCTTGTACCACAGAATGGTAGGTGGATCCCCCACCCCCAAAACACCAAACAAATGAAGGTTTTACAAACTGAGGAATACCACAGAAGTAATGTACATATGCTTTCCATATAATTATTAGGATGTGTACTCATTTGCAACAGAAAAGTCAATTTATGAATGCCATCACTTCTCACTGTGCCCACCACTCCCATGGAGGTTGTCCTGGGACATCTCAGAAGCGAAACACCAGTGTCAGTGATGTGCACATTATATTTCTCTCCAATAACCTAGAATGTTGTAAAATCAAATTTGAAAAATAACAGTTGTGCTGAAATAATAACCTGTCTGTCTGAAATGTAAATGCTTTCCAAAATTGCATGTGCCAACAGTGAATTATAAGAAGGGTATACAGATAAAAGTTCCATTTTCTGATATACAAACACATTTATAATATTTTGCAAAATTTAGAAAGCACTTCAATAATACAAGCATAGCCTAACCGAATTATAAGCCTTCTCTGCAGATAAATCACCTTCAAATCAATTCCTGTCTTCAGTTTTGTCGAGACACACAAGTCTTCTCACCTTCTGGTTCCCTAGCTACACGGTTACCTTCTTATACTGTTGATTCAGCCCTCTGAGCACTGTGAAGATGTAAAATTGTATGTATTGTATATATCTCTGTGGAGCTTTTCTCCCTGGGCCTCCACTGAAAATGGGCACTTTTTGGCCCAGTGGAACGTCCGGTAAACAAATGCAATAAATAAATAAACAAGGTGTGAATTGCTGAATACCAAACTTTTCACTTTGTGTGGCAGATGTAGACAAAATGTAGGCTGTACACCATTTTTAGGAGCTAATGGCTTGCAACTGTGAATGATTAGTTTGAGAAAGTAGGAGAACACAACAGCAATTCATACTACATTCACCACAATGGCTGGCATCAGTGTGGAAGCAACTTCAACAAATTTTTAAATGAAAAAAGTACCCTCATTTATCATTTTTTTGATAGATAATAGCAAAACTCTAATGTCTTTGCTGAAAACTGTTCTATTTTTATCACACATTTAAAGGAAAATATTAGAAAATGCACTATAGTCTGCATATCTCTGATTACAGCAGAGAGAAGGGAAGAATGAACACAATACAAAGAGAAGACAGAGCTGCATATGTGTAAATTCATAAACAGTTTTGTGATCACTCATTGCACTAAATATGTAAGCCACACATGTACAATCAGTGGAGAAAGTACAAGTGTTAGTACTGTAGATAAAATGTTATTCACATGATTTATTTAACATTTGTTTACCAAGTCCAACTTGGAGTGAAGCAAATTTTCAGCAGAGGCTCAAAGAGAAATGTTCCAAATGTACATTTTTGTAATGTGGGAGGAAACCGGAGTACCCAGAGAAAACCCAGACAAACAGAAGGAGGACATGCAGACTCCACCCAGAAGGCACTCGAGACAAGAAATGAACTGTAGAACCTCTTGCTGTGAGGTGACAATGCTACCACTGCACCACTGTGCCATCCATTTGATTACATGTTCCAAAACTGTGCCTGTGATAAAGAGAGATAAGACTCTCCAACTGTGTATAGTTCAAATCCAGAGCTATGTAATTGTTTAACATATGTTTAACTGTACTTTTTTTACTCTGTAACATGTGT